>NC_036186.2:1906474-2224220 GCF_900002385.2 Plasmodium yoelii | reverse complement strand
TTAATCAATCATAAAAATATATTCAATATACGAACACAAGATCAAATATATAAAATACAATTAAAATAAGAAACAATTCTGTGCTTGTTTGACTCTAAAAAAATGTATATTTATGTATTATTATATTATTTCTCAAATGCTGTAAATACTTTATAATATCTACTAATAATGTTCTTTATAAAGTCATATTCCATATTTTTTTTCAAACATTTAACTAAATATATGCCTTTTCTCTTTGCATATAATAAATTTGCTTTATCACTTAAAAAATTAATGAATTTAATAGTATAATTCAATTATCATTTTTTTAATTTTATTTTGTTATTTATATTTTTTTTTACACAGATTGAGGGTATCCATTATACGCATATAAAATATTATGTATATATATATTATATTTATATGTGCCTACCCGCATGCATATATAATATATATTTTTTTTATGAGCCCATTCGTCTTAAATTAATAAAAAATATTAATATAAACAAATACTTTCCAATTTTTCACATTGTATATTTAATTTAAATTAAATATTAATATAAGATCGCAAACAAAAATTATATATCGATTAGGAGAGTGATTTTTCTCTAACAATTTTTGTGGGGTATATATTTTTTATTTATTATATATTCGGTTTTTCCCTTCAGTTCTATAAAATAAATAATACTTGTTTTTTGTATGTTCTACTAAAATTTCCATATACTAAACTATTCATTAATTTGGAAAATATTTATATGGAATAAATATTTTAATATTTAAAAATAAAATATTTTTTCCATTTTTTCTCGGTATTTTCTCCTTTTTTATAGTGTGCTATAGTTTTTTATTATTTCCTCATTAGAACTAACCTACTTTTACTCAAGTAAATGAAAATATGAGGACAAAATTGTATTAGTATTATTATTATTAGTAGTAGTAGTATTATTGATTTGTCCGTATTTTATTATTTCCTTTTTAATTGCCAACCTTGGAGAATAGCATTTGTTCATCTCCTTTTTTCTATATACAATATTATATAAAAGGTTACATATATATACTATATTTTAAGAACTTACATATTTTTTTTTTTTTTTTTCTCTAAAATTAATTCTCTTTATATAAATTTATGTCGATATCATTTGATATTTTGTTTTAAGTATGAGTATTTCTTTTACAATTTAAAATTGTGTCCATTATCTTACTGCAATTACAAATGTGTGTCAATTTTTATAAGCTCAAAAAGATATGTAAATAATGCTAATTATAAATTTACCCAATAAATAAATAAGTACATATATACTTTGACATATTTTAAATCGATATAATTATATGCACACAACCAAATAATTCATATATACAATATGAAAAATACATATTTTTGATAAAAATACGAGCATTTTCTTCGATGACAAAAGTTACACAATATTAAATAGCATCAAGATGAAATAATCAAATGTATAAATAAAACGAATATAGTAAATTCATTAATTCGTATATAGCAATCAGAGTAACTACAGAAAAAATAGCTAATAGTTTATTAGCATTTGAATTACCACTAACTGTGATAGATAATCCAAAAGAAGTCAAAAAAATTGTATTGATATATTTTTGTATATATTTTAGCATAATATTACATATATCATAAATTTGTAATATAAATATTTTAGAGAAATTAAGGAATGAACATATGAAAAAAAAAATTACTCTAATTATAGATCGAATAGCTATAGGTGTAACAAAATATAAAAGAAATATAATTAAAGAAATGCTACCAAAATGTAAGTCAAATGTTATTAAAGGGAATGTTTCGGAAATATTGTATTTAGGTAAAGAGGAAAATTAAGGGAAAGGTGTAGATAATAACAACCATTATACTGATATATATATAATTAATAGTGCTAGAAATATAATTGTACATTTGTTGTTACATATAAATATGCTATTATCGCTATTCCTTCTTCATGTAATATAGCTAAAATAAAATGTTATTTAAAAATTTATGTCAAACATGACGTTAAAAAGTTATATAAAAAATAGTGTTAAAAATATGATCAAAAAAGTCAAAATGCGAGGTTAGGTTAAAAAGGCAATAATATTCATAGTCATTATTGCATCACCCAATGTTAAACCTTTTTATTTCCCTCAAAGAAATCGTGACAAAAAAAATGAAACAAAATTGGAAAACATTCATACATGTGCATATATACATGCATAGAAATATATGCAAATATACTATATTCAATTTGAACTTGAATTTTTTATAATAAAATCTTTTCGAGACTTTGAGTCTTCACCCATCAATGAGTTTATCAAATTGTTGGCTTTAATTGCATCACTTACTGTGACTCTGATTAATTTTCTAACTTGAGGATCCATTGTGGTACTCCATAACTGATCAGCCATCATTTCCCCTAAGCCTTTAAATCGTTGTATTTCATATTTTTTTGAAGAGCTAAATATTACATCGTTACTTATAAAGGAATTTGTTTGATTTTGTTCAGAATTATCTTGATCATTCTGCGGATCAAAATTTGTATTATTTTCGTCGTCATGAGTAATATTAAGTTTTCCTTGTCCATTGAGAAAATTTTCTTTCTTTCTTTTTTTCAAAATATTTTTATTTTCAAGAATTTGAGCTTTATCCATGTCTAATAAAGCTAATAATTCATTAAGTTCGGAATCTGAATATGTGTGTATAATATATTTTGAAGCTTTTGTAGTAACATTAAATTTGCTTATTACACTGTCTTTTATATTGTTATCAAAAAATTTATTATATGTAACTTTATATAAAGGTGGGCAAGCAACATAAACGTTACCATTTTCTATAATTTCTTTTTGAAACCTATATAAAAATGTAAGAAGGAGAATACAGATATGTTCCCCATCCACATCGGCATCAGTCATAATAATAATTTTCCCATATCTTAAAGAAGTATCAATAAAATTATTTTTTTTTATATCTTTATTATCATTTCGTTTATTTGTATTCGATTTTCCAGTTTTACTATTATCATAATTAACATTTAACCCTATAGCCGTAATTAATGATTTTAATTCAATATTTTCGAATATTTTTTTATTATTTTTAATTTTTTCAACATTTAATATTTTTCCTTTTAACGGCAATATGGCTTGGATTTCTCTGTTTCGTGCTTGTTTAGCACTACCTGCCGCACTATCTCCTTCTACAATAAATATTTCATTTTTACTTATATCATCAGAAATACAATCTACTAATTTCCCTGGCAATATTGTTGAATAATATTGATTATTTTTTGATCGTATTAAATCTCGAGCTGCTTTTGCTTCTTCATCACTTTTTTTCGCCTGTAATGCTTTTAAATATATGGTATTTAATAAGTTTGGTTCAAAATCAAATATTTCTGATAATTTTTCAAAAATTATACTTTCTAATATCGGTTTTAAATAATAAGAACCTAATTTCGTTTTGGTCTGCCCTTCAAATTCTGGGTTATTCATTTTTATGGACAAAATAGCTGTTAAACCTTCTCTTATATATTCACCTGGTATGTTTACAAAATTTTTTATCGTCTCATTTTTCTTGACATTATAATTAATGCTTCTACTTATTGCATATTTCATTGCATCAACATGTGTACCTCCATCTATTGTATTTACATTATTTACAAAACTTAAGATATTTTCATTATATTGATTTGTTACCCATTTTAATTTTAAATCAACATGTATATTTTTTTGAAAACAACTTATACTAATAACTTTGTTGTTAGTTTTGAATATATTTGTTTTGTTTTTTGTTAGCTTTTCCATATATTCATCTAACCCTCCTTCGTGTTTTATTATCTCATATTCATAATTATCTAACTTAGTGTAAGAATTATTTTCAACATTTTCTGAAACTTTATCACTATTTCCTTTATTTGAATTTCTTTCATCATAAAAATAAAAGGTTAATTTATCATTTAAATAAGCTAACTGATGTAGTCTATTTTTTATAAATTCGCTATTATGTTTTATATTTGTTTTAAAAATTGTATTATCAGGTTTATAATGTATTTGTGTTCCTCTTTTTTTAATTGGACAATCTTGCACATTTAATTCCTTTACTACTTTTCCCTTTTCTAATTCAATGTTATAAATTTTATTATCTCTAAAAACATTTACTTTCATAAAAGTGCTTAATGCATTAGATACAGATAATCCCACACCATGCAATCCAGATGAATATTTATATTTTTGTAAATTTTCATTTGTTTTATTTTTATCTTTATTTTCCTTTGTTCCATCCACAGAAGTATCATTCCCCTTAGAATTATTACTTATATTGCTATTTCCAGTTTCTTGCACTTCTTTTTTCGTTTTTTTTTGTTTTCCTTTTTCTTCGTTCACTATCATATTTATATCATCATCCAAAAATTTTGCCCCAGAATGCAATACCGTTAAAACTGTTTCAAGAGCAGATTTTTTTGTTTTTTCATGGATGTCACAAGGTATACCCCTTCCATTATCTTCAATAGTTATACTTTCATCATTGTGTATTATAACTTTAATTTGATTACATTCATGATTATTATATTCATCTACTGCATTATCAACAATTTCAAATAATATTTGATGCAAACCTTTTGAATCGGTGTTTCCTATATACATTCCAGGTCTTTTTCGAACAGCTTCTAACCCTTCTAATATTACAATATCTTTTGCATCATAATTATTACAACGAAAACTATGCTTATTATTTTGTTTTACATATTTATTTGAGCTCTCCTTTTTATTATTAATTGGTTGCAAACTTTTTAAAAACATATAATTTGTTCCTTTTTTGTGTTTTTTTTTTCTTGGATGGGGAAATAAATTTCTATCATATTTTGAAAGATACCCAGACGCTTCTTCTGTACTTAATTTTGTTTTTAAAAAATTCAAACTATTCCCATCTTTCACTTTCAAATTATTAATATATGTATTTTTTTTGCTCTTAGCTCGCCGAAATAAATATATTATAGTAAGGATTACGAGAGAAAGGAGTTTTGTCAGTCCGCCTTTCATTTTACTCAGTTGAATGTTTATTCAAGCATTCGTGCGTTCGTACTTTCACAATCAGTATATGTACCCATTCGTATGTTCATTTTTATTCCCTTGTTTCTGACTTTCCCTTTTAAATATTGAAAAATATATGGATGGAAAATGAAATGGAAACTACGAGTTACATTGTTTATTCTAGCAATGTTATCTCGTAAAAAAACGCAAAAAAAGCGAAATAATAAAGGGATGTTTAATTAATTAAAATGATCATTCTTAAGCGATTACCACTTTAAATCGATTATTTTTTTAATTTTTTATTATTTTATTATTTTTTTTACTTTCATTTTCGTTCTCATATTGTTCACAGTAACATTTAAAAAAAAAAAATGGTAATACATAAATATGGGATACATTGCAATTAAAGAGTAAAAAAATTAGTTATATTACTAAACTTATGAAAATAGTTGCACACGCGCATATATGTATGATATATAAAAAAAAATATTTAAATAAATAAAAAAGTATAAATACAAATTCAAAATATTTATGTTTTAAAGCATTTTGTGTACTAAGTCTATCATATAGTATTATTCTGAAAATCTGCAAATTTTTACAAAAAAACATCACAATATGAGATATTCATTGGTATAATTATACTTTAGGTATTTTTCAAAATTATACATTTCCAAAAATAACTAATTTTGAGGTAGAGTAATATAGTATAATCTTCGAAAATTCGTTAATATAATGTTAAACTATTATTTTTCTCTTTTTGTGAAAGTAACATATTGCAAAAGATGAAGAAACATTTTTAACAATTCTGATATTTAACCTTAAAATGTTCTTAAAAAATTGTTTATAAATGTATTTATTAATTTATGTCTTGTGTATATACACAGTAATTATATATAAAGTAGCCTTGGTCAATTGTAACTAAATAGAAAATTTGCAATTTTTTTGCGAATTTTATTTGGGATCCTCAAAGATCCAAACACACATCTCCTTTTGAAATATTCTATATCCATATATATAATGGCAAAAGTTTTTAATATATTCCTATTCGTAAATTATATAATAAAGACATAAAGCTTATATATTTTTCAAAAAATTATTTCTTTCTTTTTTCTTTAAAAAAAAATTCAACAATGAATATCCTATTATATTTTTGTGTTAATTTTATTTTTGTCATATCCATATATTGTATGCCTCCTTTCAAAAAGGGAAATGAAAATTTTCCTTCCGCCGCCTCAACAGAGGATACTATAAATGTGGATTCTTCTTACCCATCATTTAATATACATTATAATTTCGAACCAAAGGATTGGAGAAATATAGAATTAATTGATAATGAAAATAATAATTTTTTAAATGAAATAAATAATGAAATAAAAATAATGGAAGAGAGTAAAAAAAAAATATATTATGTTTTAAATGTCCAAAAACAACAATTTGAAGAATTATTTTTTTTAATAAATCGAATTAAATATTTAAAAAATAACAATAAGCATGAAAAATATAATGCTAATGTTAATATGCCACAATATTTAAGAACGGGAAATTTCAATAATAATAATAATATAAACCCAAATAAAGTTATCGAAATTTTTAATGAAATAGATGATTCTATGTTTAATGTATCCCCAATATTGGGGCAAGACAGTTTTTATCACAATTTGGCTGAACAATGGGTTAGGTTAAACTGATTAAAAACTTAATATAAGCATAAATAAAACAAGAATAAAACCCAGAAATATATACCATTTTAGCAATATAGCAATTTGGTAAAGTTGCACATACAAATATGATCCTTTTTGAATTACATCAAATAATTTATTCAAAAATTATAATGATTATTTGCATGAATATAAAAGTCAATTTTGTGTGTCCTTCTAAATAATAAAAAAATATATCAATTATGGCAACGGATTTATTTATATATTTCTGTACATATTTAATCTTACACTTTTGTTTTCGTTTTTTTGTCATTATTTTCTTCTAAACATTAAAATAATATTTATAGAAACTTATTGATTTTAGTTTTTATCATAATTAGCTCGTAAATGTGTAATACAATTATTATACTATTTTTAAGCTACTTAAATAACTTCTATAAAATTTAAAGGAATTTTTGAAGTAATTTACAAATATTAATTAACAATAGCATTATTACAGTTTTAAAACCAAAAAAAATTGTAATAAAATCAAATATAAGAACAAAAAATGAAAATAAAAAATATAAAGACATGGACATAAAACCCGAAAAAAACAAAAATGTAATATCAAAAGTGAAAAAAAAAAGGCGGAAATGGTTAAATTCATTAATAATAAATTATTAATAATGTGATAATGCTATAGAAATTTGATTAAAATGGAAAAACTATAATAAATAGACATATTATATATACACATTGTATATGCTTACTTGCACTTAAAAATAAAAACATGATATGGTTCATGTAGTATTTATATAATAAAAATATAAATTATACTTTTTATTTTTATAAAAAGTGGAAATTAATACATCCATAAATTTAATGGATTAATATATAGATCTATGTTCAATCCTATAGGGAATCCTATGTAAGCAATTGTATCAAAAATTCTTCACGGTTTTTTTTAATTATATTTTATTTTAATATAAAAATATATTACTATTTGTAAAACAATAACCTCATATAATATAAGTAAAGATATTAGAAAGGCATATGGTACTGGCACCTTGAAAAATAAAATAAGCGATATTGTTAAAGTTATCAAAACAATTAAAAAAACTAAATTGAAAAAAAATATATATCTGGAATGTAAAATAAAATTATTATTATCATTATTAGTTATTCCATTATTTAGAACAGAATATATAGTTCTCAATAGCTCGTCTTGTAAATACTCTTTATTGCTATTACAATCTTGTGCCCATTTAAAATCATCACCTTCTTCTTCTTCTATTTTTGCTACGCCTGTTTTGCATATTGTGCATAATATCGGATCTAATTTATTTAATCCTAATAATTTTGATCTAAGAGAACTTAATTTTTGTGTTTTCCTCAACTTGTACCAGCATTTTTTATGAACAACTGCTGAGCATAAAGAACAGCATGGGTATAAATCAAAATCTTTTAAATTTTTTTCCAAACATATGAAACAAAGGAATTCTGTTTTTTCATCTTCTAAATTTATATCTTTTCTATGCAAAACTGGTTTTATATCTTCCCTTCTAGGAATTTTTAAATACCTTGGCGTTTCCATTTTCCCCAAATTTATTATCAATGGAAATTACCTCAAAATATAGTATAAATATAAAATTTACATACCTTATATCTTTGTATTATATATATATAATTATTGTCTTGCATATTACTTGTTTTCTACTATTATTGTGTATCCTCATATATTCATATTTTACTCATTTCCATGCATCATTATATACCAACGCCTAAAATATTACTATTCCTGCGACATTTTTATTATTATATTTTCATCTTATAAAAATTATAATATTTGTAAAATTTAAAAATAATTTTTTTTTTTAATATATAACAATCCACACCTTGTAATAAATAAAAATAAACAAAATATATTCAGCTCATTTTTTATAATATTAATATTTTGGGAATTTTCTTAATCTATATTGCGAAAAAAATATACAGTAAAAATTGTTTAAATTAAGAAGCGTTTTAAATATATTTTATAAAATAAAATAATAATAGCACGATATAATTTGTTTATTTTCAATTGGTATATTTTGCATACGTTTATATAAATGTATATAATAATTCCCTTATATATACATATATATGTTGTATACATAAATCTTACAATTAATGGAAGCTCCAAATATTTCGTTCACACTTTAAATGCAAACAATGTCGATCATTTTAAGTAGTAAACTGTTTAAGTTTTATTTTTTTTAATACTATTACACCTTTTTCGAAGATGTTTCGCATTCCACAAAAATAATATCAATTAACAATAATATAATTCATTCGTTTTTTAAAGGTAATTTCGTTTTCATGTTATAGACCTCATATTGAGTAACCTGATGAATAACTACTTTTGAATTCTCGAAACATTAATAAAAAATTGACAGCTATTGATAGATCAGCATTATGTTATTATACTGTTTCATTTTTTCAAAAAAAATAATAAAAAATGTAAAAAAAAACATGTAATAAAAAATGTAATAAAACATGTAATAAAAAAAATGTAATAAAATATATATAATAAAATATATGTTTATTATAAAAAAATAATGTGTTATGGTAACACATAATAAATGGAAAATAGTGTTGATACCTCTAAGGCGTATATAACACAGGTATCCTTCACAATTTCGGTATTAACATAAAAATAATATAAAAACATTGTGAAATAAACTAGCATTATTAATAATAATAAATATAATATGTTTAAAAACTAAAGTGCGATATACACAAGTATATATATATATCAATTCATTAATTGACAAAATAAACGAGCAATATAAAATTTGTTCAGGTATTATTAATGCAAAATAAATGAAAAAAACGAATAAATTCAATAGCATACGCGTTTTCATAATAGAATCTTCATTCCCTTGAGAACATCATTTCGAAAAAAAATGCATACTGTAATATTGCCTTTTCATTCCATATAATTGTGGTATATGCTAATTAAATTTAAAATAAAAAATTGGAATAATAATTAAAAACTGTAAAACAATATAAAAATAGTATCAAAACAATAAAAATTAATAAAAACATTTATTATTGCTAAGAAATATAATTTCCAAAGCATAATCAGAAATTGCTTATAGCTTTTGCATTCTGCACACACACGTGTTTTACTTTATTTCTTTCATTTTATTTATATCTCTCTTCATACACATATATACTCATGTATGTATATTTAGTGTGATGGGTGAAGTATGTGTCACAATGTATAATATTTGTAATAATCAACAAAATGCTGAAATTAGAAATATACAAAAATGTGTTATTCTCCTATGTAAGCTGTAATAAATATTAGGTCAAAAATAACAAGCCAATAATCGTGGCTCAATTATATTTTGATCACTGTTACATTAATGGATATACACCTTGTAACAAAACATCGATTTTTACTTGTAAAAAATGTCATATGCTATATATGTATAGACAAAACGGATCACGTGTATACGCCCTATACACATATGTGCTTCATAACAACATTGATGGAGTTATGATTCCCGGATCTTCGGCAACTGAATATTCGGAGAAATTTTCTTTATGATCAAATGAAGGCAATATATCACTATGAATTAATGAATCAATAAGAACATAAAGTTCAGCATATGGTAAATCAGTTGGTAAAATACATTTTTGTATATAATCCCCAAAAACGTTTAAATAGGGAATAATTTGTTCTTCATGTTTTATTAATGTTAAATAATTTAAATGGTGTTTTATGCATACTTTATATATATTTGCATTTTTATTTAACATAGGAGTGTTTAATTCTAATATAGTTTCTAAATCATGTAAGATAAATAATATAGCATCTCTACACAAATTTATTCTTGTATCTTTTGCGCCAGAATTTTTTATATTATCCCCATTGCAATTAATATTATCATCATCATAGTCATCTTCATTTTTATTATGATTACTTGAAGTTGTATCAGCAGTAGACATAGCAGCAATGTTATTACTATGATTGTTATTATTATTATTATTGTTGTTATTATCATGTTTTATATCGCTTATATCATTGGAATAATTATTTTTGTAATCATAATTATTTATGTTATCTTCATTTTTAGGAATTCCTTTATCATCTTTTGATGAACTATCTTCATCACTATCTTCATTAGATGGTTTTTGTGAATTTCTAAATGCTATAGCTAGTTTTCGTGCCCCTTCAAATCCATATTTATTAACTGAAAAAATTCTTTCAATTCTTTTACATTTTTTATATGCTTGTCCTACCCATCCCATTCTTTGTGGTGTCGAATTAAACCATACTCCTCTAACTTTTGGCATATTTTTACTCATAGATAAATATTTTATTCTTAATTCTTCTACTGATTCCCTATTAGTTTTTGCTGCTTTGTTTATGCAACTATTATTATTATTACTCTTTTTCTTTTTATTTACAAACCTATCCCATGCTTCTCCTCTAATTCTAGCCTTTTTCCATTCAATAGCTAATCTTTTTGCTTCTTCACATCCATGTTTTTTCACAGCAAAACTCTGAGCGCATTTAACACCATTTATTTTATGTTCACCAAACCATCTTTGTGAATTTTTATCATAATATACTCCTGGTATTCTTTTCAATTCTTCACTTTCTTCCTGTACATCTCCTTGTGCATCTCCTTTTCTTGATAAAGTTTTAGTATAGCCTTGAGGGTTATGTGTTGGGCAATTAGCCAATGTACACACACTTATATCAATTGGGGGTTTGGAACTTGAAATAATATTGCTAGATCTCTCGTTAGAAATACTATTACTTGATTTATTACTACTCATGACATTATGCACTTCATTTATATTATCATCCACTGGGTCGTTATTTGTATCATTATGCACCTCGGTATTTAGGTCGTTAATAAGATTGCCATGGATTTGATTTGACAAATCATTTGATAGTCCAATCTCTTGATCATCGTTTTCATTACATTCTTTTTCAACCTTACTTATTAAACCATATTTTTTTCTACTTCCTATTTTTGGTAAATTAAGCATTTCACCCAATGGGGGTTCAGATCCAAGAGGGTTTGAATTTAACATATGGTCTTCAGTAACATTAATCATACCATCATCTCTATTATTTTCTCTACTAGAATATGAATTAATATGATTATCGTCTTCATTTTGTTTACTATCATATTCTTCTTGATCTTTTGTTAATCTATTTAGATTCATATTTAAACTTTTTGTTCTATTTAATAAAAATTTATTATCATTACTATGAATATAATTTGGGTTTTGTAATTTGTGTTTCTTTATTGTATTTTCTTGATCATACTCATCATCATTAAATTCAGAGAAAACAGATGTTTTTTTGTTTAAATAAAGATTTGCAAGTTTATCTTTTTCACTATAACTTTTGCTTTTAAATAATATATTTCGTTCAAATTTCTCATCATCATCTTTATTATTACCCATAATATTTCCACCTTTATATTTATTCACAGAAGTATTATTTATTTTTTCATTATATCCTATTTCCATTTGTGCACATGTCTCATCAGAACTTCGCCACAATATATTATTATTCTTAATATCACAAGTATTATCTTTTTTTAAAATATATGAATTATTTCCTGTTTTATTTATTCGTCTATTATATTTGTTTTCATCATGGGATATCATATCATTATCATCATCATCATCATCATCATGAATTTTATTTTTGGTATTTAAGTTTGAATTAAAATTCTGAGTATTAGTTCTAATCATATTAGAATTATTATTATTGAGATTTATATTTTTTTTATTTTCTATTTCATTGGTTAGATATTCATCATCAAACATAATACTAGTGTCTAATGTATCATCCATGTTTACCCTGTTTTCTTTGTTCAAGTGTTTTAATCTTTTTACATTTATTAAATCGTTATTCATTTCTTTCATATTCATATAGCTAATGGTATTTGAGTTTGGTTCAAATGTGTTATTATATGAATTTATTGCAAATTTTTTGCTTTCGCTTTTTCCTCTTTTTTTTTTATCAAATGGTGTAGAATTAAAACTTGTGTGTGTTTTACCCAATTCATCATTTATATTCAAATTACTTGGTAACGTTTCATCGCCATAATATTTATTAGTAAATGCATTTGAAGACAATTCATTTATACTATAATTCTGAGTATTAGTTTTTACATTATCATTGCTATAGCTACTACTTGTACTAGTACTTAATAAATTGCTTGGTAAATTTGAATGTAATTTAAAGTAATTTTCATTATTACTATTTAAAACATTTTCTTTATTTTTCATTTCAGATATATATTCTTTTCTTTTTTTATCATTTTTTATTAATTCATGAAATTTTGTATTATTACTATTACAGATATCACCAGATTCATAGCCTTTTATATCATGCATCAATTCTCCATTTTCATCATCTATATGTGTATTATTTTCTTTTATATATCCATTATTATTTCTTCCATCCATATTCATTTTATATACAAATTCAGAATTAACTATGTTATCTGCAACATTATTTTCATTTGTTTCGAATTTTGTGTTTATGTCATTTTTATTTATAATTCTACCTATTATTTTATCGTTAATAATATTTTCATTTGAATTATTAATACTCATTTTATTTTTTTTTTTTAAATCTTTATTCATAATTTCGCTTTTTATTTTAGCTGTATGTATACTGTCTATACCATTTAATTCTTCCACACGGTTTATATTATTATGTATTTTTACAAATTTATTACTATCATATATATTAGTGTGTATATCTTCATCATTATCACTAGGGAGATGATCGTTTTGAAATTGCCCATCTTGATCTAGTCTATCCGATCCATTATAATCATTATTATTATTATTATTATTTGTAGGAGAAAATGTGGAAAATCGATTTTTTTTTTTTTTCTCTCGCACATTTATAATTTTCCCATTAATTATATTATTTCCACTATTTTTATAAGAATAATTTTGATTAGATAAATATAAATCATCTGGATAATTATGTTCATTGTTTGTGCAATTTTCTCGTAATGCTTCAATAAAAATTTTATTCATTTCATTTTTTTCATCAAATTGCATCATATTATTAGTAATTTCATCTCCATCTTCTCGTGAATTATTTTTTATATATGCTATTAATTGTTTTTTTGTTAATTTATCAATATTTGTACTTTTTTTTATATTATACACATCTGTATTTACCTCGTCATAATAATATGTATTATCATTATTTTTTTTTTTTTTATTTCTTCCATTTTTTGATAAATCTATATTATTATTTCTATATTGTGAAATATTATTTTTTGTCGAATTATTTTTTTGATTCATTTCATAACCAATATCATTGTCATATTGTCCTGAATATTCATCATAATAATTTGAATTATTTTCATTGTTTTCTTCCCTATTAATAATTCGGATTTTATTTCCATTTCTCATATTTATCCCTTCATAATTTTCTTGATATTTTAAAATTATTTCATTTTTGCTATCATTATTATTTGAAATATTTTGAGATGATTTTTGTTGATTTATGTTATTTCTTTTGGAATTTATTTTTCTATTATCATTATTGTCATCATATTCGTCAGCATCATCATCAAATATTTTATTCTTTGTATTGTTACATGCAATATATGATTCATCATATTGCTTGTTATAATTATTTTTATAATTCATATTAAATACTTTAATTTTTGAATTATTAATACCTGAATTAAAGTTTTCTTCATCATTTTTTGATGCATTTTCTCTATTTCTAATATTTCCTTGATTTATATATATATCGTTATTTGAATTTTCTAAGCAATCATAATCATTTACGGATTGTCTAGATATAGAATCATTTGTTTCTGCATCATCATTTTCTCGGGTTTGAATTTTCCCACTTATTGGGTCATAAGAATTATATCCATTATTTTCATTTCCATATTCACCCTTTATGTTTCGTAATTTTCCAACATGCAAATTTCCTTTTGCACACATTTCATCGTTCATCTCTCTAAAGTTTTCAAGAAAATGTTATGTAACAATAAAGAGAGTTATATATATATGTATATATATATATATATATATAAGAAAAAATAAAGAATGTAAACAAAGTGTAATATCTGTATAATATATATAGTCAGAAAAGTGAATGTATAATAATATAAATCAGTAAGTGTAAAATAAAGTCACTTAAGCACACATATATTAATGTGCTGTGATAAATAAGCCTATAAAATTATAATTCAAATATGATAAATTAGGAGTAAAATAATTAATAATATTATTAATAGAAATGCGTATGTATATATATATACATATATACAAGCAATAACGAGGTTAATTAATCATTAAAAACTATATTATTATTTTTTTGAATAATTCCGGACTCGAAATAAATTTGGAATATTTTTCCTTATATTAGTAATATATCATTAAATTTATAAAATTATTTTATGCTAATAAATAGAAAAATATATTATGTCTAATTTGGTGTCATATATTATGTTTTTAATAATAATAATGTGAAAATAACACATAAGTTAGTGCAAAATGCTATATACAAATAGCTATAAATATATGTTCATAAAATCGATGAACAACTAAATACATAGATAAATAACGTAATGCTACATAAAAATGCATATAATACAAAAAAAATATGCACTATACCCATAGGCAAATTTGTTACAATATTTTATTTGACAAATGTATATAAAGTTGTTCTAAATTTTTTAAGATAAAATGTAATTATACATTAATTTTTATGATTAATTTACCATTTTTATTAAAAATTATAGAAAATACACATTAACATGCTTGTATATATTTATAAATGTCTTTATAATCTTTATTATAAGACAAATATAATATGTATATTTACATTTTGACAGGTATACAAGAGTATTAATCATTAAATATAAAAATAAACTACATTAATTTAAAAAAAAAAAAAAAAAAAAACGAAAAATAAGTATGTAAAATTATTACTTGACATATATTTAATAATATTTATAAGTATTAAAATATACACATATTTTAAATACAATATAGAAGTATATGAAAAAAGACAGACATCAAACATAAAAATATATAATGTCTTATGTATTAAATATTGATAAAATAAAAATCATGAAATATATATATACATATATATATATACATACATGTATTATCAATTTAATAATTATTCATATGTATAAATATAGCAATAAATATTTTTATTTTATCATTAATATCTTCAATACAAAAATACGGTGTTATGTAATTAGTTCATAAACATTTTAATAATAGAATCATAAAAAGGCATCTTTTTGTTCTAGCTTTTTAATCGTTGTAAAAGACATATAGACTAAATTAATGAAACTCATGTATTATTATATGTATATATGTATATGTATGCATATATATATATATATATATACATATGTATATCTAATTAGTACAACGTGATATTTTGACAATGGTCTTTAGATAGTTGTATAATTTTGAGGCATTGAATGAGTAAGAAAAAATGTAAATTTTTTTGTAAAAATATCAATATTCAAACATTTATAAATTAAAAAATATAAATATAATATTCAAAAAATTATTTAGTCGTTTTAATTGACACATAGTATACCCTTAATTTATTTTCGTTATATAATATATACATATATTATAATTGTTGTATTTAAAATGTAAATTCATAATAATTTATAAGTTTAAATATTTTTTTTACAATAATTGTAAGAATGCTATGAAAAGCAACGAAAAAACTGTATCTCTTTTTTCATTGAAACATGTATATATATATATATATATATATATATATATATGCATAATATAATATATTATAAAAACTAAAAATAAATAAAAATGATATAATTATAAATATCAAATTAAAAAAAATAATATGCATATATATATATATATATATTTCTTTTAATGAAACATATTAATTTTATATAGGCTTAGACATTTTATCATACTATAAATATCAACCTGAAATTAAAAAATATATAAAAAAAAATAGGAAGCATACACGAAAAATTAAATAAACTCAACTATTTTAAAAATTATAGTGAATCAAAAAAATAATAATAGGCACAATTAAAGAATATGAAAAATGTCTATATTTAATATATTATATAGATTACAAGATTTTATAAATTATTTCATTACAATATATAAATTTTGTCATTTGTCCTACAAAAAATTATATTCAGTTGTACTTGCGCATATATTTACTTATAATTTGTTAATATGTAAATATATCATATACACACATATGTAAATATATATACACATGTATATGTAATATATTATTTTCTCTATCTCTCTATATATACGAGAGCTTACACAAGTGTGCATATACCTATATAATTTCTATATGAAAAATTAACATGTTACACATAGCTATTATATTGTCATAAAGAAAATAAATGCAATAACTAGAGAAATAACAAACAAAAAAAAGAAAATTTTATAGCGTTTTATTAATAAAAATCTTTCATGAAATTCATAAGAAAGGCATTTTACATTTCTATAATATTAAACTGATTTCATCCGCATAAATACATATATATATATACATACATACATATATACATACATACATATATATATATACATATATACATATATACATATATACATATACATATATATTTGTAATATGAGAAAAAAAAATATTTGGAGGATAAAAACAAGTATGTATAGTATCTATAATGACAATAATAAATTTTTTAAAAAACTTCGAAAAATACATATATATGTAAATATTTAAGTGTTCAGATTGCATTTATTTTATTGTATATATTTGTACACTCAATATATTTATGGGTTTTATAAATACACATGCCTAAGTATTCATTTATATATCTTACTTACACACATGTACATGAAAATACACTTATGTAAGCATGTATCTATTTTATGGGAATATATTTAAAAATTGTGTATAAAATATGAAAAAGGAATGAAATATAATAGAGTCATGCATACATATATATAATATATTTAATTCATCAAGGATATAGCCAATATAAAAAAAAAATATTTAACAATAAATGTAAATTATTTAAGATTATGAGGAAATACATAAAAATATGTAAATATATATATTATATATATATGCATATGAATTATATGGTATTCCATTTCCACTTTTGTTTTTTTTTTGTATTCTTTTATATATGATTGTTTTTTATTATAGTTTTTAATTTTTGGATATAATTTATATTTTTTTAGCATACATTAGTCTTGTAAATATTATATCACATTATTTTATTTATATATCTTGTATGTCATTTAATTTGTATTTAAGAATATTATTTTCACACTTATTTCTTGAATTTTTATTCGTTGTATTTTTTATATTTTCTTTTTTTTTAGAGCATAGTGAATATTCTTTGCATGTGTGCATGTGTCTATCAAATAAGGCACTACAAAAGGGTTGAAATCATTTAAAAAAAATCTCAAACATGCTTGATGTATTAAATATACAATATTTTTAAACATATAAAAAGAAATACACTGCACGAAAAAAAAGATATTATGGAATTTATGTATATTTCATACACACATTATATATATTATATGAACAAAAAAGCACAAAAAAAATATATACATAAAAAGATGTTTCAAATTTTATAAGTTCTTATTTAGTGCTACAAAAATACACAATATGTATTAATATGTTGTTCATGCTATTATTTATGAAAAAAAAATTATTGTAATGTGTCATAAAATAACAAAAAAAATCAAACTTAAAAAAAAAATTAAATGTATAGGAAAATCTATTGTTTTAGAATAAGAATCTTATATATTCATCACGGATACTACCGTTTTTTCACAAATTTCACTTTTTTTAAGATACTTTTACCTTTTTTTCATATATTATCTGATCTTATATTTTTTTTTTTTTTTTTTTTTTACACCTTTCATTTTCTAATACTTATCTTTTTATAACATTATAAATCTTTTTTTATCTATGAACATTTTTTTTTGGTAAAAAAAGATCAGTTTTTTTTTCTCGGTATCGTCATTTTAAGGTTCTTATATTTTACGTTTTATTATTATATTTTTTTCTATACAATTTTAAAGACTTTAGAACTTCATTGATTTAAAAATATGTATAAAAATAAAATGCTATAAAATTAAAAAACCTCAAATAAATAAATATATATATATATATCTTTTTTAAGAATTTATATCTTATACTTGCAAAGATAAATGTATAAAATAAATGCACACATTTTTGGTGTAAACAATTTCCATGAATCAAATAATATAATATATATATATATATATGTACATATATATATTTATTCTACGGATAAAAACATATATCAATTTTTTTTTTTTTTTTTTACTCTCTATTTTAATTGCTGCATAAGCATTAACTGATATTAATTATATAAATAAGAGGACTTAAAAAAATATATAAAATTTGAGAAGCATAATATTAAGAATTTATAACGGTAGAGATTTTTTTTTTTCATATTTTCTTAGAGCATTACCTCCAAAAAGTGAAAAACGTGTGCATATGCATATAATGCATATTCTTGTAAAAAAAAAAAATTACATAAAATATATTATACATTTGTTTGTGATGCATTTTATATTTAATGAAATAACTATTTCGAAATATACACAAAAAGAAATGACACTATCAAAAATTTATCTATAAAAGCACTGGTATATGTATAGTCATATATCATTCAAGCGTATTATTATAATTTCATTGATAATAGGAATCAAAGAATATATGTATAATCTCTACTATAAAATTGGCATTTTATTGAAAAAAATGTTAATTATTAAATAAAACACAAAACATCAAACTATAAAATCATGAGCTAACATGAATTTACAAAATAATGATACATTATAAATTGTAAACTCAGATAAAATGAAATTATAAAAATACAAAATATTTAAAGTTAAAGTTTGAAAGTGTGAGATTACATAGCCATAATAATATAAACAAATAATCAACTTTATGATATATATCTATTGTTTCATACTAGTTCATGCATGTATCAAATAAGGTGTTAAAAAAAAAAAGAATAATATAACATAAAAAACGAAAGAAATTAACTTCTGGAAGAAGGGATTAAGATAATATATATAAAAATCACTACAAAAACGAAAAGTTAAAAAAAAAAAAAAACGGGATTTAGTGATATAAATGTGAAAAAATATATTGATGAAAAAATGTATAAAAATATAAACATGAATTTCTTTTGTGACATGGACAATTTTTATAGTTTATTCTTCCATTCTTATGATGGAGGTTTCCATTCACTACTTCTGGAAGATTTTTTATCTCCTTTATTTTGATTTCCATATTCAATTGTTTCACCTCGTTTAGAAACGTGATGAAATGATTCAGGCGGCGCTAAAGTACCTGAGTCATATATTTTCTTTACATGCCTTCTCCAAGGTGTTAAATTAATCTATAAATAATAAATAAAAGGAATAATTATTCAACCATTTCATAAACCATTTATTACGCATAAGTATATATGTGTGTGTGTGTGTGTGAAGAGAAAGAGCATGCTAATATATGTTTATTCTCTAATATAGTCAAAAATAAAAGTTTATAAATATATTACATGAGGAAAGGTTTGGTTAGGGACATTATCCGGTTTAAATGTTTCTGATGAAACACCAGAATGCATAAATGGTTTTGTAGGATCTGGTGCGAGTTGAACATAATTTTCATCAATTCTTAAATCAGGATTTAAATTCATTTTATAATCTGCTAATAAATTTGTTAAAGGCAATCTCCATGAATATCTACATTCTCCCATATGCCACAATTGAGATCTTGTTGGTGTAATTTTTACATCACTTCTAACACCATAAATAACATTTTTTTTCGTAATATAAGGATTTCTACCTATATTTTTACATGACTGAATCATTTTAACACTATCTGGTACTTCATGTTCTAATGTTATAATTGCTTTTTTATATATAGGCCCATTTCTATAATAATTAAAACGATGATCACTTAAATTTCTCCGCCTTTCTGGTATTTTAATTAACGTATTGACCTTGATTACTTTTGCATTATATATTTTTCTTAAATATTCTCTAATTTCAAATTTTGTCAAATTAATAGGTACTCTTAAAGCTAACCTATTTTTTTCTAAAAAGCTTCCTGATTTATGCACACAAAAAGTTTGCCATGGAAAAAAAACATTTCGTGGGGTTTTGGGTGGCGTAAAGCGAATTAAACTTAGAAACATAATATATAAAAAAAAAGGATAAACTAAATAAAGCTAAATTAGCTAAAACAATTAACTAAAAATTCTACATATGTATGTTATTATGTAAACTTGTGTTATAATGTGCAGATTATTTTCATTCTTATATTATTCCCCCGTTACCAAAAAATATAGAAAAGAAAACTAAATGAAAATTGAATCTTTTATTTTTCCAAAATATCTATTATTATATTTTTGTTATAATTATTTTCCTTACTAACCATTTTGAATATATTTTTTATATTTCTTTTTTTCCTTTTTTGACTTGCTTGCTTACAAGTGTTATATATATTGTAACTCTTATCTTCAAATGAACTTTTGTATTCATTAACTAATTCGATTTTTTCTTTTTTTTATATATATTAATGAAGATATAAACTTTTATTAACATTATAAAAAATATTGTATTATAATTAATTAATTATATATGTATATGTAGCTAATTGGGGCGGATATTTTCATTTTTTTTTAAATTCATAAAATAGTTTTACTTAAAAATAGTTTTACTTAAAAATAGTTTTACTTAAAAAATGTGTTGCTTAAAAATATATGTTTCTCATTTAGAAATATAAAAGATAATGACACGTGGAAATATTTGTTTCAAAATTAAAAAAATATCAAAAGGAAAAATTTATGAAAATTTTTATTTATCTATATTTTTTTTAAAACACTAATCATAAAAAAACACACTTAATTTATAAACCAAAATAAACCCACTATGTTCAATAGCTCTATGTTATTTTACATAAAATACAATATTCTTTTTTCTCTACACCAAAAATAAATAACCATAATAATGTATATGTTAATACCATACCCATTATATTATTTTGTGGACTTTCTTTTTCATGTGTTATTTTACTATTCCCATTTTGCCAACAGAAAATATAATTAAAAAAAATAACTTTAATACGTATATTAAACTACGTTTAATAAAATAATTATATATATATATATATATATATATATATATATATATATACTTTCTTATCACGATTTGTTTGAAAAAGTATATATTTAATATACAGACGTTTGTGTGTATATTAATAGTTGTAGTATTGTGGCATTTCTATGATCAATAGTCAACATCCTATATTTGCATTATTTTGTACAAGTGAAATGTTGTTTAGCGATTGTGTGTTTTACACTTGTCACTATTTTCCTCAGATATTTGTTGACGCAATGTTATATAAGTGAAATATCATTCAAATTAAAAATCGCATGAATAAATTTTTTTTGTCATTATAATTTTACAAATTGATCTTTTACACACTAGCAAATTTATATTTGTTCAATGATAAAATATAATATTATATAGAAAGAATTTACAATTTTTCATATATATTTATACATGTATGTATAATGTATATTCGTTTATTTTAATTTATATATACAAACACTTTTTTAACAATCTAATCTGCAAATATTGTTCGTCATCAAAAAGAATATTCACCTATTTAAAATTAACGAAAATTACATCGTAGTTTCTTTTTATTTGTTATTATAAACAATATGTTGAAAAAAAAAAAAAAAAAAAAAAAAAAAAACTGTTATGTGTTTGTAACTATTTATTTATATTTTAATGCCAACTAAAAACAAAAAGATAAAACTCTAAATTATACAATCATATTCCCCTTCACAGGTGATGTAGAAATTATATTATTTTTTTTTTTTTTCTACAATTTATTTAAATTTTATTTTGTGTATATATTTTTTATTACCAAGTGGAAATATTTTATAATATTTTGATCTTTTGTAAAAATATTATAATTAAAATTTGGTAGTTTACTATTTTTGTGCGCTATAAAAATAAATGTTGTTTATGCAAAAAAAATATTCATTCTGTTTAATATTAGCATTGCAGTTAATAAATAAAATTTATAAAAATAATTATATCATTGATATTGTTATTTCAATAATGAAATATAAATAATAATTTTAAGTTAAACTAAATAAAATTAATTTAAATAAATATATACTGTACATATAAAATGTGTAGAACTACCATGAACTGCAATATTAATCACATCAATGAAACTCAAAATTTAAAAAAAATATTTCAAAATGTATCTCTGGACAGAGAGGACATAATATTACAGACATTTGAAAAAAAAAATATACAAACTATATATGATTTGGCAAAACATTTCTCATTTTTTAAATTTACTACTTGTGTTAATGCATGTAATGATGATAATGACGATTCAATTGAAAAAATAATAAATGAAAACGGAGATTATTATAATATTCATGGAGTTTCATATAATATAAATTTATCTCCAAATTGTAAAAATAATAATGAAAATGTTAACGGCACTACATCCAAACAAATAACAAAAATTAATGGTATACATAAAAATGAAAATAATGGATGTGTGGATCCAAGTTGGACACATATTAATGGGAATGTGAATGGTGTTCTAACAAATAATGTTCATAATAAACATGTCGAAAATAATAATAGTAAGAGTAAATGTATAGACAAATCATATACCGATTTAGAAACAAAAGAAATGCATAATTACTATGAAAAAATAAAAAAAGAACAGAATGATTTGAAAAATAATAATAATTCGATATATCTTGATATACATATTAATACTGATGCTATTAAATTAATTCAAGCACCAGATAGAGATAAAGTAAAGTTAATAAATATAATTTATGAAATAATAAAAACAAATGATATATTAATGATGTGTATGTATTTAAATTTAGTATATTTATGGCCACAGTTTGAATCATGTAACATTCGTGATTTTAAAACGCTTAAAAATTTAATAATAGATGAAAAAAATTTTGAATATATAAAAAATGAAATTGGTATTTCATTTTGTGAATTTATTATAATTTTAAATTTTATATTAAAAGTAAAAAAAAAAAGAATTTTTTGTAAAAATATATTTAATCAATGTAATCAGTATAATTATACAAATTCTATTAATAATAAGACAAAGAAAGAAACTAAAACTATATGTGATAAAATTCATCAATTTATTGAATATGATAATTGGATATTTCAAAATATTATAGATAATCCATTTTTTCAGAGATTAAGAAATTTATCACAATTAGGAGCTTGTCAGTTTGTTTATCCTGGGGCCACACATACAAGATTTGAGCATAGTTTAGGAGTTGGTTATTTATCTGGAAAATATTTTACTCATTTATGTAACCGATCTAATTTATCACCATATTATGGTGAGTTAAATAGAATGTTTCGATGTGTACAAATAGCGGCTTTATGCCACGATTTAGGCCATGGACCATTTAGTCACACTTTTGAAAGTTTTTTTATGAATTATAAAAAAAAAGAAACAGAATATAAATGGAATCATGCTTATATGTCTCTTAAAATTGCAGAGCATATAATTGAAAATTTAATAGATAAAGATGATGTATTAGATGTTAGTGACATAAAGATTATTAAAAAATTAATAATGGGACGAAATCATAATAAATATTTTTGTGGTATAGATCCAATAGATTCTTTAATTGAAGCTTCATTTGATATAATATGTAACAATACTAATGGGTTAGATGCTGACAGATTTGATTATTTACAAAGAGACGCAACAATTGCTCCACCCAATGGTACACTTCCTTCATTAAACTGCAATCGTATAATTGGGGAAAGTGCAGTTATAAATGGTCAGATAACTTATAATATCAAAGAAATTCATCCAGTTTGGACAGTTTATGCTAATAGATATTCATTATTTAAACAAGTATATACACATAGAAAGGTTCGAGCTATGGAACTAATGTTATGTGATGGATTTCGTTTAGCAAATAATATATTTAAATGGTCTGAATCATTACATGAATTAGATTCTTTTATTGAATTAACTGACTTTTCTATAATCAATGATATAAAAAAAAAAGGAAAAACAACACCAAATGACCAAAATATTAAAGATTCTTTAAATATAATTAATGCAGTCATCCAAGATAGAAATTCGGATTATGCTTATAAATATATTTCAGAAATTAATATTTCAGAACCTACATTAATTAATCATTTAAAAAATATAGCAAATGAAGATCGAATTTCGAGATATGCTCACGGATTAAGTCCTGATGATATAATTATTGATTGGAATTACTTAAATTATGGAATGAAATCAAATGACCCATTAGACTATGTATATTTCTATAGTTCAGATAATGAAGATGATGCTTTTATTGCACATAAGGAATATAGAGGAACGTCACCAAGATATTTTGAAGAATGTAATGTTAGGTTATATTGTAAAAATAAAAAAGTGGTTCACTTAGCTAAAGAAGCCCATTTAAAGTTTCTATCTAATGATGTTTTTCCACATTCTTCCCCCGAACTAAGGGGAAAAATTTGAAGTCAAAATGCGGATAGAAAACTATTCCTCATTGACCAATCATTCCCAAATTCATATTAAATACCTCTTTATTGAAAGTAAAAGAAGTAATGAAAGCATGGTGGAACGAATTCCGACTTGCTAATAAATATGTTAGATTTTGATATATATTAGCGTATACGTGTGTAAACGTTTAACACAATTATTAGTTTTTTTTTGTATCGATTTGTATTTCAACACTTATCCCGTTATTGCATTTTATTTATATTTATTGTTTTTACACATTATAAATGTGTTATGTATCATTTTCTCATTCATAATAATGTGACAAGGAAAAACAACTTTGCATTGAATTGCAATATAACATAAAGGAAGATCGAATTTTTATTTCGGGAGTTTACATATATATATATTCATGTTCCTATAGTTATTTATATACATTTTTTGTAAATTATTTTATGGTATATGCTATTTGTTAGGCATTCATATTAATTATTATTATTATCATTATTACCATTATTATCATTATTATTATGCTTTTTGCTTTTTTTTGTTCCATGAAATTTTCAAAATGTGTTTCAATAATTTATATTCTCGAGACCACCAATAACTCAAATTAGCACATCCTTTATTTATATTTGATATATAATATAATTGCCATTAGAACTTGACAGATCTCTTATAAAGATAAACCCATTGCTGCTAATTATGCAATTCATTGGGTAGTCAACAAAAAACAAAAATGCCATGGAAAATTAAAGCGAAAAATGTCAATTATATTAAAACAAAACCACATTTTAATCAGTATAATGAAAAAAAGGAAAAGGAGAAAGAATAATAATAAAAAAAATGTCACCCCCTTCACACACACACATAAAATAACAAGACAAACGCAATTTTTAATTTATTTTATACTATTGAAGTAAACTCTTTTATGCTTTTATATTTTCCTTACTAAACCACATTATTTATACAACATGATTTTTATTTTAATTTTTTTACACATAAATTCTCAAAAGTAAAAAATGGAAAGAAAAATGAAATATAATTTCGGAGAATAAAGGATGCTATAATATATTATAGAAAACCTTTTTCGCATATAAATATTATAGTTAAAAACATGTAAGCCTTTTTTTATTTTTTTTATTTGTTCATAAATATCGACGTATTTTTTTTTTTTTATAATAAAAAATAAATCACCACAAAAAAAAAAAAAAAAAGAAAAAAAATGAAAATTCTCTTATATGTTCATTTAGCTTATTTTATTATGTACAATGGGTATACAAAAGGGAAAAAGTTATGAACATGCAATAAAAAAACAGAAAAAATCACCTTGCAAGAAAAAAAGAGTTAGCTATTATGTGTGTATATTTTATTTTCAATATAAATTAATTTTTTAATTTTTGGTTCCTGTGCAATATAGTAGAGTAAATTTTTTTTTGTAGAATTTTGTATAATAAAAAAGGGAAAAACACATAATATATTTATTAATATTCGCTTTTTTTTTTGCACTTTAATTTTTAAAACGTTAAAATTTTTATTTCACCTTTTATGAAAAAGTTAACTATCGCGTTTTACTTTCTCCTACAATGGGACAATTTTTTTTTTACACTCCCCAATTAATATTAAACAACGGTTGAGAATCGTAATAAAAAAAAAAAAAAGTTATATTTATAAAAGTTTAATAACTTTGAATGGTACACTGGTATTTTAAATTTTCCCGTAACTTAAAAATTTTATTAATTATAATTATTTTAAATTTAATTACATAGGAAACAACTGAATCAGAGGGAAACAATCTATAAATAAAAATTTATGAAAAAATATACATATATTTTTTTTTTCACTTATTTGTGTTTATATATATTAAATGTTTATTTCTAATGTAAAAGTTGGAAAAGATGTGTTTTTTTTTATGATGAGCAACAGCTTTAAAAAATATTAGAAAATTATTACTTCCCCTTTTGGCGTATTTTTTTTTTTCTTTCAGATTATATGTTATATATAATTAAATTTATTTTTAAGCGTCTTTAGTTGTTTATTAATTTTAAATTATATAATTAAATTTTGTAATAAATACATAATTTACCCCTTTTTTCTTTTTTTTTTAATTTACACATTATATTATATACTATATTTTTTATGCTTATATATTTTATTACATTTTATATTCGATTATTTAATACTTTTTAAAAAAATGCCTATAATATTTTAATTAAATTTATTTTTCCTTTTTTTTTTTATAATATTTCTTTATTTTTAATTAATAACTCTATTTGCGCTTTTGCATAAAAAACAACAACCTACTAATTTATATTTTTTAAGGTTCACCATTTATTTCCGAAATAGTATATTTATTTATGATTTTATATAGCAATTTGCATAAACAACTTTAGCATGTTTATTCAACTCCCCATGTTTTTCCATAAATATTATATATATTAATAATTTTTGTTATTATATAGATTAATAAATACATACATAAAACTGCATATATACATACATAGACATGTGCATTTGCATATATAGTTGTATACATTAATGCTTGTAGATTCCCAATATGAGAGAAGTATAGTCAATTTTGTTTTGGGAGATAATACAACTGTAATTCATCATTAATAATTTAGAGAGATCAGCAAGCATAGATATATGAAAAAATGAATAATATCCAATATAGTGTAAATTGACTGTTGTGAGAATGAACAATGATAGAATTACATATTAAACTCCCCAGAGGAATATATACATATCCATGCTTTCTTTTTTGTCTTTTCATTTTTTTGTCAATTTTTAATCTTCATTACTAATCCATTAACATTTAAAAACAAAACTTTGTTCTGTTATTGTTTTTTTTGTTTTGTTTGTTGTTTTTGTTTTTTTCGTATTTAATTATATAATTTTCTAAAGTGCACATTTTGTATATATATACTGCCAACATTTATCCTACTTAAAAAATGTATTTATATTTGTGATGTTTCTTTATTAACTCGTATGTGCATATATATATGAATGATTGTGTGTTAATAACAATCTCACCGCTGTGTGTGTTAAATTTGCATAATCTACATTATTTTTTATTTTATTAATAATATATTATATATACAGAGATAAATGTCTTTATATGGGGATAAAGATATACAGAAGTGCTCAAATATTTATACTAGTATAGTGTATCCTGCTATAGACGTTTTTTTATTTGGTTCATTTTTGTGTATGTTTCCATTTGTTTGAAAACTTATATAAATTTATTATATTTTATTTGCATCTTTTAAGCTATATATGTATACACTTTGTAATTTAAAATGGAGAAAAAATATCATAAATTATTTAAAGGAAAGAGAGTTGAATTTCCTCTAGCAACAGGTGCAGCAACTTATGTTTCTTTAACATATGATGAAAAGAAGAACCCATATTTGTTATGTTGGTCTTATATGCACCAAGAGGAACCCGAATTCACAGTGCCATTAAAAGGATGTAGAATAATTAATAACATAACTGAAATTGGATCATGTATTCATATAATAACAGCAAATGAAGAATACCAATTCCAATGTAGAAGTAAGGAAGAATTTAATGAAATGAGTCATTTTTTTAATATGCTTGATTTTCCTATTTTAGGATTTAAGAATGTTTATGTTTTAAATAAAAAAATAGGGAAAGGAAGTTTTTCTAATGTTTATATTGGAACAAATATATTATATGGTAATAGAGTAGTAGTAAAAGAAGTCGATAAGTCAAAAGTGAAAGAATCTAATGTTTATACAGAAATAGAAGTATTGAGAAAAATTATGCATAAATATATAATAAAATTAATATCAGCATATGAACAAGAAGGATATGTGTATCTTGTTTTAGAATATTTAAAGGGTGGTGAATTATTTGAATATATAAATAATAATGGTCCATACTCAGAACAATTAGCAAAAAAAGCGATGAAAAGAGTTTTAATAGCTTTAGAAGCATTGCATTCAAATGGTGTAGTACATAGAGATTTAAAAATGGAAAATTTAATGCTTGAAAATGTGAATGATCCAAGTTCATTAAAAATAATAGATTTTGGATTAGCATCCTTTTTAAACAGTCCATCAATGAGTATGAGATGTGGATCACCAGGTTACGTTGCTCCTGAAATTTTAAGATATTCTTCATATGGAACTAAAGTTGATATTTTTAGTTTAGGTGTTATATTGTATAATATACTTTGTGGATATCCACCATTTAGAGGTAATAATGTAAAAGAAATTTTTAAAAAAAACATGAGATGTCATATTAGTTTTAATACTAAACATTGGTTAACAAAATCAGAAAACGTAAAAGAGATTATATTATGGATGTGCAGTAAAAATCCAGATGATAGATGTACAGCCATACAGGCATTAGGTCATCCATGGTTTTTGCCTAAACTTACTGATATGCACATGTCATCTAATATGAATGAATTAGCAAATAAAGACGTGATTATGCAAAAAACAGCTGAATATGATATGTGCAAAAAATGTAAACATTATCCTATTGAAAATAATGAAAAAGGAAACAATAATAATGATATAATACAAAATAATAAAAACTGTATTAATGATTATAAAAAATATCATGATACTATGCTCAAAATCGATGAAAAATATTCAGAAAATACCGCCAAAGCTAAACCTAGTATTGACTCAATTTCCTTAAATAAAAAAAAATATGATATGCATTATATTACAAATTCAAATGAATATGAAACAGTAGTTTTACATGGTGGCTATACTTCTCAAAATTATGGCCCATCATCAGCTCCACATAATAATTTAAAAAAAAAAATAATGAATTAATATCTTATATTTTTTATCCGTTTTTAATCGTAATATAAGATTGGGATAATTTTGTGAAAATGGAAAAAAACGAATAGGACAAAATCGTGATAATAAGGAAAAAACATATAGTATGAAACATGTTTAAGTTGTTGAGCAGTTGCATTTGATGCTTATAAGCTTAAATAAATCTAAATAGTATATTTCATGAAATATTTTTGAGAATAGAGAATTTTATTTCAATCTTTTCAACTTTCTATTGTCTACACATATATATGAATGAAAATTTGTTGGAATATAAATATATATATATATATGGAAATAATTTTTGCAATTTGTATAATTAGTATTTTTTTGCTTTTTTTTTTGCTTTTTTTTTTTTACTTTTTTTTTTTTATTTTCATTTTTTTTTTCTCATAAACTGCATCATATAATTAAAACAAATTATGTCTTTTTTATCCACTTTTCCAAAATTTGGATATAAAATTTGTATGTTCTGCATATTTAATCAATTCAAAAAATAAACTAATTCAACTTATATAAATTGATATATTCCTATGTAAACAATTAAAAATGATATAATGTTTGTATATGATGGTTATTGATATAAGCTATATATCATTTCTATATATTATAAAAAGTTTGCTTAATTAAAAAATATAAAAATATTAATTTAAATGATCATTATAAAATATAAATAGTAACATATTTTTGTGTACACATAGTTGATCGTACCTTTGCGCAACATCTAATAATAACTATAATAATAACAAAAAGGCACGAATAAAAAAATAAAAATGAACAAGCATAAAATGTAAGAACAAGGAAAAGCATTACTAAATTGAATTTTATAATTTGAGTTGAGTCTAGTTCAACGTATTCCCTCTCTGTTTCTATTTTTCAGTATGAATTTTTTGATCTGGATAATGTTTATATCTAAAAATAAGGTCTTTTATTTATTTTTTTTGAATTTTTTAGTTATGAGAACGGTTTACAATATTACATAGTATTCGATTTTGTTTTTGTTAGTCTCATTTTTTCTGTATATTATATTTATTATAATTTTCATAGAAAGTTAAAAATATTATTCATTTGACAGTTTTAACACATTTGATCTCTCCTTCCAAGCTATATCAAATATACTTACAAAATTTACATGTATAAATAAAGCACACGATACATATATGCATGTGTAATTTTCCGGTTTTAAAACAATCATATTTTCACGATAGTTCTTGAAAATGACAAATTACTTTTCATTCTAAAAGACAATACAATTTTTTTATAAAAAAACAAACATAGAGATAACATGAATAAAAATTACAACAATTGAAAACTATTATACCCCCAAATAATATGCAAGAACTGGTATTTGTATTATTTAGCTTAAAATATTTTATAATTTTTTTTTTTTTTTTTTTTTTTTTTTTGGAAATGGGGGGATTTTACTATTATATTTCCAAGTTGGAATTCACATATTTAGAATTCCCTTACAGTCATCATATGCTTTTTGCACATTACTCAAGAAGTGTGAGATAAAAAAAAAAAAAAAAAATGAGAAAACAATAAAACAAATCAATAAACATACTAAGCAAAGTAATGAATATATTTTTTTTTTTATAAAAAGAGTTCAAAAAATTCAATAAACTCAAGAAAAAAGAAGGGTTTTATTTTGTTCTGGAGGCATATAATTCATCGATAACAGTCTTGTAAGATTCTAAGATAACATTTCTAACTATTTTGTGTGTGGGTGTTAGTTGTTTGTTTTCAACCGAAAATGGAATATGAGTTAAGTGAAATAAACGTATTTTTTCAATTCCATTAAGTTTATAAGTTTTAGATGCAGAGATAATTTCATCACTAATCAATTTTTTAATAGTATCAGTTTTTAATAATTCCTCATAAGGTAAATTAATATTATGTTTTTTTGCATAATCATTAATAAAAACTTCGCTAGGAACTATAATAGAAACTAATTCATTTTCATAACTATATCCATGTACAAATATATGTTCAATATATATACTATTTGAATAAATATTTTCTAATTTTTCTGGTTCTATATATTCACCTTGTGATAATTTAAATATATTTTTTGCTCTATCAATAATTTTTATATATCTATTATTTTCATTAACTTCTACTATATCACCAGTTAGAAAAAAACCATCTTCATCAAATGATTTTTTTGTTAATTCTTCATCTCGAAAATAACCTACCATAACACTGCTACCCTTTACACATAATTCCCCTCTATTAGGATATTCTTTTGGATCATATTTCATATTTTCTACTTTAATAACTTTTAGTATAGTATTTGCAAACATTCCTCCTATAGTTCCTTTTATGTTATCATTTCTATGCTGGACAAATCCAACACCCACTTCGGTCATTCCCCATCCTTCTGAAATAGGGGTAGATAGAAGCATCTGTATATCTATTAATTTATTTTTATCCATAGATGATGAACCCATAACTTGTATTCTTAAACGTCCACCAAGACGATTTCTTATTGGTTGTAATATTATATCCCAAAATCCATGACTAAATTTTTTTGAATTTTTAGCATAATTTTTTCTTTTACATTTTAAAGCAGTTTTTACTAATAGTTGAGATATTATATTTTTATTTTTTAAATTTCCCATAATATTATCATGAATTTTTTGTAATATTCTTGGAACAGTAATTAAAAAAGTTGGTTTCAATTCAGCTATATCATTAGCTATTTCTTTTATATTTCCAGAAAAATATCCAATTTTAGCCCCAAAAAATGGCAAAGCAAATTCGATTAATCTTTCATATACATGTGCTAATGGTAAATAACTAAGTGCTACTTCATGTTTTATTATTCCTAATCTATTACCATCTAATAAATACGATTGAGCAAAACTAATAAAATTATAATGAGTTATCATAGCACCTTTTGGATTTCCTGATGTTCCAGATGTAAAAATTATTGTACATACGTCTGATGGTTTGGGTTTATTATTTTTAAGCATTTCTCTCATATTTTCTAAACTTTCATTATTTGTATCATTTTGTTCATTCGATTTAAAAGATGCATCTCTCTTCATATTTTTATTTGGAGTGGATGATTTATTATTAGTAGTAGTATTTTCATCTTCTAAATTAGAATATTGAGGAATAATATTTTTATTTTTATACTGATCAATTAACTTTTTATAAAAATATATTTTATATCCAGCCTTAGTTGCTTTTGTTATTATTTCATCTTTTAAATTACTATCATTATATATAATTAATATATTTAAATCTGGTAATTCCGGTTTTAAATTTATTAATGATTCTAATTTTTCTGCTTCAACACAACAAGCTTTCATCTGGGTTTTTTGAATAATTAATTTAACTGAATTTATACCTATAGTATCATAAATAGGAACAGTTACAAAATTTATGGCGGCACATGCTATATCAGTCATATACCATTCGGGTCTATTTTTTGACCAAATACCCATAATTTTTAAATTATCATATTTTCCATTATCAGTAAATATATTTGGTTCAATATTTTCAAACTGGTATAAAGCTGATGCAAAAATTTCTATTTCATTTTTTACTTCGCCATAAGTTTTAAATACATACTCTCCTAATATGACTTCATCCCCTCTTATTTCTTTTTTTCGTTCTCCTAAAAATTCACAATTTATATAATATTTTGAACAGAATGCAAATACTTCATATCTTGTATTCATATCCGTGTTAAGAAATTGATAGTTTTTTTCCAAAATTGCACATGTTTCATAATTACATGATCTATATATGTTACTAGAATTTTTTTTTGCAGTTCCTTTGATTTCTTCAAAATATTTAAAATCGCCATTATCTTTATAATCTATTTCAGTAACATTTTCATTTTCTAAGAAATTTAATAATGTTTTTTTTAAATTTGTTACATCCATTTCTTCAAAATTTTGGTACCAAAAAAAAAATAAATATTATTTAAATTTATATATATATATGGACATGTATATCATAGGATTATCCACTTTTTATTTTTCTTTTATTTTCCTTTTATTTTTCTTTTATTTTCCTTTTATTTTTCTTTCTTTTTCTAAATGTTAGTTTTAATTATGTTGTAAAAAATGTGTGAAACGAAGCTAATGGGGTGTATTGAAGAGGAAAATAAAATACGGATATATTTTTCATAAAAGTGGGGATAAATAATTCTTATAAATATATATATATATTTAAAAAAATGTTTTACATTTAAGTACAAAATTAAATATATGTATTCCCAAAATTGTTGTGTTAACAAAATATGTATATCATATTATTACACAAATTTGTTTCCAAAAATATGCAAAATTAGTTAACTATATATATATCCAAATATAATAATATATTTACATATATATACATATAGCACAATTGTGTAATAAATCTAGTAATGGCGGTATAACATATATTTTATCATTACTTTGCGATTTGTAAATATTTAAAAATCGATGTAATTATATTAACAAAAATATGTATAATGCATATAAAAGCATTTATATATGTATAGTAAATATGTGTGAATAGAGGAACAAATATAAATATACGAAAAAAACAATTAAATTGTTCAGAATAAAAAATTATTATATGAAATCTTTATGTTTAGCCATATATTTATTATTTATTTAAATAACAAATTTTAGGATAAATCCCATATATTTATTATACTATTTTAATATTTGTTATGTTTATTTTGGGGTAATATATATTTTTTTTTTTTTTTTTTTTGAAATCGAACGTTATAACACTTTATTTTTAAAAACTTTTATTATATAATTTGTATGAATACAAATATATTCATAATATATATGTATATATATATATATATGTATGTATATATATATTTATTATATATATGTAGTATATATATGTAGTATATATACAATGTATTGCATTACTAGATAAGGTATATATTTATGCATATTTATTTTTTATTAATGCGTAGTTACATTATTTTTGGATGTTATATTACACAGTTTTATTTAAAAAGCGTAATTTTAGCACCTTTTTTATTTATATAGAAAAATAGAAACTTTATATGTGCATACATTCTAAATGATTCCGCGACATTATAATTAAAATATTCACAAAAAAATTAAGTTAAAACAATTTATATTTAATTTTACAAAATATTAACAACTGTTACCCTTTTATGACACACTATTCTTTTTCGTTTTGATAATTTATTTTGTCAAAAAAAAATAAAATGGGTTTATATTTCACAAATATTATAATTTTTTTATTTTATTTTTTTAATATTATTATATTTTCCATTTCAACTTTATTATTCCCAACTTATAAACATAAATATGGTATTGTGTTATATTATAGATTGTCATATTAATTTAATGCTTGAGACATTCCCTATGCAATTACTTTCACAGTTAGTTATATAACACGTTGCCATCGACTTTAAAACATATAGTGTTAAAACATATATTATTAAAACATAGTGTTAGAACATACACATATGTGCAAAGTTTCCAAAACATTTCATATTCTGTTTTTTTTTTTTAATATAATAATAAACGAGTACAATTGTATATTTCACTTAATTCATCAAACAAGATAAAAAATTTATTATGATATACAGTTTTTTGTAAATCGGAAATTTTATTAATGTTTTTAATTATATTTATAAAATAAACTATTAATATGACACATTGATATATGCACATATACATGCACAGCATATACCCACAACAAGCTAATTCACTAACTTTTCTTTCACTACATATAAAAAAAATAAATTATTTTTTCAAAAAAAGTAAAAAATAAAAAAGGAGTTTTAAAAGTAAAACAAAACTCCCAATTAACAAATCAAAAAAAAGTGAAATAACGAAAAATGTGCAAAAAAAATGTATACATATTATGTTTTAACAAAATTTAAAAAAAAAAATGTACATATAAATATATTTTAATTTCTTAAAAAAAATATAGAATATATATGCACAAACATTCATATTAAAAATCTACAGTAGTACTAAAAATTTGTTCTCCTAAATTTATGTTTGGCATAATAGGATAATTGGAGGTTTCTTCAACATCATCAATTTCTGAATATACCATAATAGGATTTCTAACATTGTTTTTCATATTGTTATATTCATAATTGTTATAATTATATGTAGATTTTTTATTACACACACTATTTATATAATTTGGGAAATTATTATGCTCATTTTCGAAATCTCGATATCCTATATAATCATTATTCCCTATATAATTATTATAATTCAATTCACTAACTTTGTTGTTAATAACATTTATATTTCTTAATCTACTTATGTTCTTAGAGTTACTATTTGCCTCCTTTTCATCTTTTGAATTTTTTATGTTTCCAAATTGTTCTTCATCGCTTAAAGTCTCTGTATAAAAAAATGGGCAAAAACAAATAATATAAAAATTAATAACATATCCGTTTTTTCTTTATTTTATTTGATTAACTCAAAATAACAAAGAAATGAACGATTTATACATATTTTAAGTGCATCACAAAAATATATATATACATACCGCTATTAGTGTAAAAAATTATGTCATTTTCCCCTGAAAAGGAAACATATTTATGACCAATTGTTTTTGCATTATAATATTCCGAACTTGCATGAATATCTTTTTCATTTTTTTCTAAGGAATTTGTATCGCTAAGATGGCTATCCATTTTATCGACATCATTTTTTAAATTGCTATTCAACATATCTTTTGATACTTCTCTTTCTATTTTGTTTGAAATTTCAAAATTTGGTGACTCACTTTTTTTATAAATGTTGGAATTTTTTTCCTGACTGTTCATGTTTTTTTCAGAATTTATATTTGTATCATAATAACTTTCTTTATATGCATTTGTTTTCTTTCTTTCTTTTTCATTTGTGACGGATTGCAAATTTAACTTATTTGTGGATTCATTTTTTTGAAAATTTGTTGACAATAAATTTGTAGAATCATTCTTATCAGGTCTGGAAAAAACCTTTTCGATGTCTTTATTCACTTGGTTAATTTCGTTAATAATATTGGAATTATTTAAAATGGTTATATAACTTTTTTTTTTTTTTTTTTTTAAATTAAAATATTTTAGCTCATTATAATTAGAAATAATTCCAGACAATTTTACCAATTTGTTTGTTTCCTCTTTTCTATTTTTTTCTATTGTACTTATAATTCTTTTAAAAATATTTTTATTTACATTATTATTCATATTTGAATATAATAAATTTATTTTTTTTTTTATTATTTTCATTAAAGAAAATAATTTAAAATAAATAGCTTCAATTAAAATCCTAGTTAGGACAGTGATATCATTTTCGCATATTAAGACCCCATCTCTTAAAAAATCAAGGATATATTCAAATCGATTACCTAACAAATCAATGTATAGAGAATAAAATAATTAATATACACACATATATGATTCAATGTATGCAGCTTTATAAGACATGTTGGCAATTGCATCATATTATATCCACATAAAAAAGATAAATAAATATATATATATAATATGCTGCATATATTCAAACCATTTCGATCGATAAATATTTCCCTCTTATTGATATCGTCTATAAATTAGAATTAAAAAATAATAGGGATTTTCAATTTCATGCCAATAATATATAGTTGTAAGAGTGTGTACTAATAAATAAAATAGGATGGGGAAATTCATTCATGTTATTTATATTTACTTGGTAAATCAGATATATTGGTCAATTTTTCTAAAAAATACCAAAATAACATTATTACAAGTGTAATAAAATTTGTGAAATATTATTAGTTCATACACATATGTAACATAAATAAAAATAAATATGGGATATATGCAACTATTGACATATTTTCAAAGTTTATTTTTCCATTTTCTTATTATATATACCTTGTACTATTTCATATAAACGTGAATTTTTGTATCGAGATATTAAATTAAGAGTAGTCATGTAAATTTTCCCTCCTACATTTATACTAATTATATGTTCTGTATAGAAATAAAATATGATAGGGAAATATGAAACTATGGAAAATAAATTAAATAGTTCTACGTGTTATTACAATTTCTCTAAAAGATATTATACCTTTATTTAATTTATCCATAATTTAGAAAAAAAGAGCAATGGTCTATATTATATGTGTATATGCTCATGCATATATATATATATGTGGATATTCTATAGCTACACATAGGTATAACTATTAATTTATTTGTGAATTAATTACTATTATTAATTGTTCATAAATTTTCATACAAGTTTGTTCATTAGTTTATTTGGATATATATGCATGCATGTGGGCTTATGTATTATATTTTTAATTATGTATATGAATGAAATTAATCATATAATTTTATAAACACTCAGAAATATACACATTGAAAATAGTTAAGATATATACATATATATAGAGAGAGAGAGAGGGGGGAATATGCAAGTACAAATGTATGTATTTATGTAGGCATACTTATATTAATACATTTGTATATATAAAAAAAAAAAAAAAAAAAAAAAAAAAACAATAAGATAGAGTGTAGGAAAAGTAAAATATGTAAAAGTTGAACATAATGATTAATATAGTGAAATATATGCTTTTGTATTTTTATATTTTTAATATTTATATATTTTTTTTAATACCTTCACACATTATAATTTTTTTTTTTTATCAAAGTGTAGCGTAACTTTTAAGGTTTAAACAGTAATATATATGTGCTTATATTTTATATAACTATTTAATGTTTGAATTTTGTATATATATAAAAATCGAAAAAAATGGTAAAATTTTCTATAAATGTTTCTATGAATATTTATTATGTAAATTAATAATTATTTCATTTTAATCATTAATATATATATGTATATATATATATATATTAAAAATGTTCTAAACACTCTTAAATAGTTATTTATTTTTCCATATAATTGTAAAGAATAAATTTTATTTGCAAATAGTAATAAAGGCAAAAAAAAAAAAAAAAATTTAACCGACAAATAGTATTAATGTGCTTGATATATTTTCACAATGTGCAAAGGATATACTATATATTGATAATAATATATATATAAATATTTAATTTTATTTTATTTTATTATATTATTATTTTTTTAAAGATATTTTACTACTGTTTAAAATATTATAGAAAGAATAAGAAGACAATAAACTACTAAGATATAATATCCATATGTATGGAAATAAAATAATTGAAAATGAAAATTGTTCGTTCTTTTTTTAAAATATTAAATTTGATATTATTTAAATATATTGTTAAGTTTTATTATATTATGATCCATTTTATTGTTACGCATAATTAACACTATCATTTATGTATATATAAGGGCATTTTTTTTACGTCCAATAATTTGCCATGTCGTTTTTTTTTTTTTATTAGTATAAATCGAATAGTAGTTAATAATTTTCCATTTTAAATAAAATTTTCTTTTCTATATATAACAAAAATACTTATTATCTATGTACTCACATAAAATAGTATATTATTAACAAATTCGAAATAAAATTCAATGAATAAGTTTATATTTTAATCTTATGAATTATTTATAATACCATTTTAATTAACTGCAATTATTTTCCATATTTTGCAAATGCACAAAAATTAAACACACTACATATAAACTAAATATTGTACATAATTTATGGATAAAATATTGCAAATAGAAAAGGAACCCCATATATATATATATTTGAAATGCAATATTTTATAATCGGGTTTTATGGAAATTATATTATAAATGTAAATTAATATATTTTTTTAACAGTCAAAATAATTTATATAGTATAGTATGTTATACCTATTTTGTATTATGAATTTTTATTTTTTCAAAGTTTTTATAAAAATATAACAAAACATTAAATGTAGCAATATCTTTATAATCAAATAAAACAAATTATTTAGAAAAAAAAAAAAAATATATATATTATTGTTATAAAAAATTATATATTTTTATAATTTGTTTAAGTGCAAAAATAAAATGCCGACAAAAAATCGTGTGATATGAATAAAAAAAAAATATAGATTGTATCCTATATGTTAGAATCATAAATTAATAAATAAACAAATATCAAACAAATGAATGCAAATAAATAAATGTTAATAATTTAAAATCAACAAATAATTTGATGTTATGATTTATAAATGATTTTTATAGTAATTAAAACATTTTAACTAAATAATAAATATGTTAAAATATTATTAAGTAATGTAAATATTATAATAACAGCAAATCAACACATTAATACTAAATGTTAAATATTTCCCTTTATATCGGTTAAAATTCCGAATAATTTTGACTTTATATTTGTTTGTTTGTTTGCTCGTTTGTTTGATTCCTTGCTTGTTTGCTCGTTCGTTTGTTCGTTTGTTCGTTTGTTCGTTTGTTTGTTTGTTTGGTTCCTTGCTTGTTTGTTTTATTGGCTGTTTGGCTGTTTGATTTATGATTTGTAAAACACATTTGCCATATAAAGTACATGAATATTTGTATCTATAAATAAATATGCATAATATAGTTGTGTATATGTTTATATAAATGGATATGCAAGTAGCGTATAGTTCATTTTCTATATTCTTCAAATAGAACTAATAGTCAAATTGAAGAAAATGGAGTTAATAACTCCCCCCGATCAACATTTTACTATCATGTCTTATAATGTTCAAATGATACCAGTTCCTATAAGTACAAAAATAAATATAGGATATAGACAAAAAACCCTAGAGAAATATATTTGTGAACTTGATAATATTTATAATACTGATATTCTTGTTTTGAATGAGGTTTTTACCAAACAAGCTTATAATATGCTTACAACTGGTGAAATAAAAAAACGATTTCCATATCATACTAATATTTTAGGAGAAAAAGTAAAAAATAAAATTCATGACTATGAAGATGATGAAGACGATGATGATGATGATGATGATTTGTTTAGTAAAAATATCGAACGTGATATAAAAGAATTTATTTCGAACGATTATTGTAATAATGGTATATATGATAAAATCGGGGAACAAAATCAAGAATGTGGTTGTAATCATACTAACTCTCAGATTAATAAAAATGAAAAAAAAAATTCGAAAAAAAAAAAATCTGTAAATTCAAATGGTCAATTTTGTAATGGAAATGAAAAAAATGCAAATAGTTCTTTACCTGAGAAAGATACAAATAATAATTCATGCTCAAATAAATCAATTAAAAATAATATTAATAATACAAATAAGCTGAATAATAAAAATTGTGAAAAATGTAAAGAGGAGAATAATAAAATAAATGAAAATAATTTGATATCATCTCCTTGCTCCACAATTAGTCATACCAATGATACCATGAAAAAAATAAAAAAAAAACAAAAAAAACAAAAAAAAAAACAAAAACGAAAAGAAAATCCACCACCATTCGATTCTGTTTCAGGAGGACCAAAATTTCGGCATTTTTTAAACGGAGGTATAATAGTTTTATCAAAACATAAAATATCACAAAAACATGCATTAATATTTGAAAATTGTAAATTTCCTGAAATGTTTAGTGCAAAAGGGGCTATATATTTAAAATTTAATGTAAAAAATAATGTTATACATTTAGTAGCAACACATTTACATGCTGGAAATACTAAGAGTGATGAAAAATGTAGACGTAAGCAAATAGAAGAGTTAACTAAATGGGTATATAATGGTGTTCCAAGTAAATTTATAAAAAATTCTGAACCATTATTTTTTGTTGGTGATTTTAACATAAGATATATAAAAGATGAAAATTTTTTTAAAGAAATAACATCAAGTAAATATTTAAATTGTACAGTAACAAATAACACACTAGAAACAACTTATGATTCATCTATTAATGATTATTGTAGATATATTGAAGATGATTTTGAACATAAATATGTTGATACATTAGATTATATTTTAGTTTCTAAAAATTCAAATATTAAAACAATAGTTCCACAAACAGCTGTACAACATGGTTACAAACCAATATCTATATTTAAAACTATTTTATGTTGCATACCTTATCAAAGTATAAATATACATCATGCAAGCGATCATTTTCCTATATATGCTACTTTCAAATTTCCTAGTAATAATTATAGTTTATCTGAGAATGATTGCAAAAATTAAAATATATAAAAATTGAACATTGCCTGATCCTTGGGAATTTTGAAAAATGAAAAATTAGTCAATTTTTTTATGCATCGAATTAATGCATAAGTATTTATTGCTTGCATATTCCGCTCCTTCTATTATATATATATATATATATATTTATTTATTTATTTATTTTATTTATTTATTTTACTTATTTTATTTATTTTTTTATTTTTTTCGTGTTAAGCATTTAAAAAATTGTGAATAAAAATCATAATTTTTTTTATAATTTTGAATAATTTTCATTCATTAGTTAATTTAATAAAACTGAGAAATTTAACTTAAAATTAATATATATTCTTTTTATAATAATAAAAATGTTTTTAAGAAAAAAGCTTAATAATTTAATGAAAAAAACAATACATATTACATAAATTTGGGAATATGCACAAATATAAATCTATAAAAAAAAAAAAAAAAAAATGTCTTTTTCATTCTTCACATAATAACACCGATTGGCTGTGATGATTGGTTGTGGTGATTGATTGCGATGATTGGTTGTGATGATTGGCTTCCTTTCTAGCTATTATGCTGCACTTTTTGATAATAAAATTCGATAAGTCTAACAATGTATAAAAATCTTAATCCCTCATAAAATATCATAGGAGGTTTGACTTTTTTTGTATTGCTAAAAAAAAAAAAATTCAAACATAATATGATGGTTATATAATGTGTAAAAAATGGGAGAAATAATCAGGCCGATATATGAACAAAAAAATGTAAATTTCATTCAAACTTACTTAAAAAATGATTCTATCAAAAATAGCATGTTCATGATAATGTGGCCTCTGTTGGTTGCAGACTCCATTTCCTAAAGTTGAAAAGAAATGAAACAAAGAAATGACGAAGTGGTTAAATGACGAAGTGACGAAATGACGAAGTGACGAAATGACGAAGTGACGAAATGACGAAGTGACGAAATGACGAAGTGACGAAATGAAGAAGTGACGAAATGAAGAAGTGACGAAATGAAGAAGTGACGAAGTAGAGTGGAGAAAAAGGTTTGTCTTGAGACTTTTCCAAATATGATCAGATGTAAACTTACATGATATATGAGCTTCTGTTTGTCTATGTTTGACATTGGAGAATAAAATATTTCTGGAATATTTTCATCAGAATTCCTTGTTTTGAAAAATGTTCGTAATATATTTATAAAAACATGAGAAAAATGAACAATTGCTTGAAAACTACTATCATTAGGATAAGAAAAACTGTTAATAAATATATCATATGAAATAATATTTTTATATTTGAACAAATTCATAAATGCATTTTCATTATTATCACTTTTATTTTTTTTTATAACTATAATAAATTTTCCATAAGATGTAAAAAATGGAATAATAAAATAAGATTCTTCAATTATATAATTAGATAAATGATTTAAAAATTGTTCATAAATTTTATTATTTTTTATAATATTATTACATGTTTCTTTTAATTTTAAAAATTCTAAATATTTTACAATTTGTACATTACAACAATATACTGATGGTATTTCTGATAAATAACTATAATTGCATTTATATTTAAAAAAATATTTTTTTTTATATATTTTTTCATAATTATAATTTAGGCTATTTATAATCATATTTATACATTCAATATTTGGTATAGAATTGGGATTATATAATGTTTGTATATTATATAAATATCTGTCTTTTATTTTAAAATTTTTGAAAAAAAATTTACAATAATCAGGTATATCTTTATCATATTCAATATAATATAAAATATTTTCTAACTTTTCTTGCAATAATTTTTCATTAAAAATTTCATTTAAACTACATGATAATATTTTATAATTTTTTAAAGGTATATATGATATATATTTTTTTTGTTTTTTTCGTCTATCTTTATAATTATAAGTATTTATTTCAGAATCAGTAAAAAAATTTGTTCTTAAAAAAAATTTATTTATTATATTATTTTCTTTTTTTCCTTTTAATTCATCTTGTCTATTTTTACAATTTAATATAATATCAGTTTCATTTTTTAAATACTTTTCCATTCTTGAATTGATAAATATAAAACTATCCATTTCTTTTAATTCTTTTTTTAATTTGTTAATATCTTTTACTATAGAAAATAATATAGACAAACAAATTTTATATGCTCTTTGTAATTTATTACACTTAAATTTTTTTACTTTTTTTTCCCATACTTTTTTATATTTATTATCAAATTTTTTATTTTTTATTAAATTAGATAATTTTTTTATTTTTTTAATAAATTCTATTTTTTCATCATAGTGATTTTCAACACTACAATTTGTATTGCATTCAAGACTCTTTTTTAATGCCTCTCTATATGCATATTTATCTATATCTTTTGTCTTATCTTTTAAAAAATTTATTATCTCTTCGTCTTCTTCTTCACTGCTTAGTTTGTTCTCGCACTCTGCATCGCCTAGTTTGCTCTCGCATTCTTCTCCTTTTTCTGCATCTTCTTCTGCATCCTTTTCTGCATCTTCTTCTGCATCCTTTTCTGCATCCTTTTCTGCATCCTTTTCTGCATCTTCTTCTGCATCCTTTTCTGCATCGCCTAGTTTGTTCTCGCATGCACCATGCTCATTTGCTTGGTTATTTTCTCCATTTTGAGATATGGGCACTTGATCTAAATTGGTGTCCATTGGTTGAGTAACCTGTTTATTTTCTTTATTTATGGCTAGTTCATTTGATATAAGATTAGTTTGATCATTTGCTAAATTTTCCTGATTATTAATTATTTCATTATGTACAATATCTTTATTTTCTTCTTGTGCATAATTTTGGATATCATTTTCCACTTTTTCCATTTTAGAAGAATGCATATTAATTTCCATATTAAAAATTTGATCAAAACTATTTTCATGTGTTACTTTATCTGTTTTTTTTTTTTTTTTTTTTTCTTCTTCCTTATTAGTACACTCATTTGGACTGATCATCATTTTAGCATGATTATAAAAACTGAGAATTAATTTTTCTATAGAATTTTTTTTTTCTTTTGGTTTGGTATTTTCAGCATCTTGATCAAAAGATGAAGTAACGATATTATTTTTTTTTTCATTAAGATTGTCAATTTCTTGAGTAGATGCAGATAATTGACTATCTTTTAATGATTCTAAATTTGATAATATTTTATGTGAATTTTTTTTTTGTAAATCAATATAATCATCAGAATTTGAATCCCAACTTTCTTCATCACTATATAACAAAACTGTGTCTGTTTTAGAAACTTGAGTATTATTATTTCCTATTTCGCTATTTGTATATTCATTTATTTTTGATATTCCATAGAATAAATCAGGAATTTTATTTAATTCATTATAAATTTGTTTGTTACATTTATTCATAGATAAAAATAAAAATTCTTCATCTGACTTTTTATTTTTCAATATTTTTAGTTTTTTTTTTATCTCTTCTATATTATTAGATTTATTTTGTTTTTTTATTTGTTTTACTAATTTGGTACTTTTTTCTTTTATTTGATTTACAAATGTGTTTGAAAATGTTTCAGTATCATTTTTTTCCATTTCATAAATTAAAATATCATAACAATATTCTACAAATAGAGCAATCTGTTCATATATCAAATTCATTTTGTTATTATTTTGTGAATCACTTTCTTTATCTTCTACATCTTTTCCACTTTCTTCATCTTCTACGTTTTGTCCATTTTTTTTTTTTTGATCAATGGAATCAGAAAATGTGTCTATGTGTGATATAGACCTATTGCCAATATAATTTAATACATTTATTATATCAACAAAATAATAATAATTTTTCAAATTTGCAAAAAATATTGTATTGAATATAAAAAATAATCCATATTTTTCATTAATTAAATTAATAAATATATTATTTATATTATCTTTTGACAATTTGTTATTTTCATTTATTCTATAGTTTATTATATTTTTATTTTTTTGGCAAATATTTATTTCAGAATAAATATGTTCATTATTTGGCTGTATTACTTTTACAATATTATATGGTTTATTTTTGTTATCATTTTCTTTTTTTAATTCATTACATAATTGAGGACATATTATATCTTGAATATTTTCTTTATTATAAAATTCATAAATACTTAATAATGACTTTAACAATGTTATATGATCAAATGTGTTTCTATAATTTTTATTTAAAATTATATTTTTTTGATTAACATTTGTAATATTGTAAACATTTTTTTTTTTTCTTTTTTTTTTTCCATATTCATTTTCATTATTTGTTTTAAAAAACATTTGACATAAATTACTTATTTTCTCGTGTAACCATATTTTTCCATTATTATAACTATCAATATATATTACTCTGTTTTCTTGATTTAATTTGTTTTTTTCATCACTATTGCATATTTTATAATTTAGACAATTTAATTTTTGTTTTTTTATTACAATGTTTGCCATTTTTATCGAATTCTGTATGAAGATATATAAAAAATAAATTACAGTAAGTTAAAGAATAGACAATAATAAACACACAAAAATTACAAAAATGTGAGAGAAAAAAAAAAGTCAAAATAAATGACCAAACATGATCTCATTTATATATATATATATATATTATATATATATGCCTCTTTGCATACATTTAAAATTTGTTTATTTCGCCATTTGTTCAATGATCAAATATGTTACTAAAAATATATATATATCAAAGTAAAAAAAAAAAAAAAAAAAAAAAAAATGAAAAAAATAAGGTGATATTTTGTCTCACTAATACTTTTTCATTTTAATAAAATCCGCATAAATTTTATAAAAATATATAATACACACACAAAAGATAAATATATTATAATAAGTATACAAATTGATATGTGTAAATTAAGGTAAAACTTATTAAAAATGTATAATTCTTTATATGATATTAAAAATAAAAGCAAACAAATTTTATAACCAACTTTATTTAATTAAATTGTAATATTTTTTTTAATAAATTTCATCATATTATGATCAAATATATTTTTATACATATTATAAATACACGCGAATTTGTTCTTTTAAGATTAAAAATAAGAAAATAAATAACAAAATAATAACAAAATAATAACAAAATAGTACAAAATAATAACAAAATAATAACAAAATAGTACAAAATAATAACAAAATAGTACAAAATAATAACAAAATAATACAAAATAATACAAAATAATAACAAAATAATAACAAAATAAATAAACAAATTTGTATTTATTAAATTATTATATATATTTTTTTAAATAAAGCCCATATTGTGGTTATATACTCAAATTTTTTAAATACATTTTTTTTAAATATTTATCCGAATATATATACACTATTTTAATTAATTTTTTTTACATGCATTTTATATTTCCATAAAAAATGAAGGAAAATATTTGATAAATAAATAATATATATATATTTGTATGCACAATATTTTATTTATTATTTATTGATTATGTCTTATTTCATTTAAGCCTATACAACTTGTTATTTTTTTTAAAGGAATAAATTATATGTATATAATTAACACATCCTCCTTATTTAATTAAAAATTGCATTTATTTTTTTTAAAGACAGTTATCATTGTCTTCTTACATTTCAATGTCTGTCTAGAACGTTATTTATCGCTCACAATAAAGTGGAAAAATAGAAAAATAAAAAAATAAAAAAATAAAAAAAGTGGAAAAATAGAAAAATAAAAAAATAAAAAAAGTGGCAAAAATAGAAAAACTGTCAAAGCAGCATTGATAATATACTGTAGGCTGAAACAATGGAACTAAGTGTAAAAGAAAAAAAGAAACTTTTGGAAAATTTAAAACATCGAATGTTAAGAATTGAAAAGGTTATAGGGGACATAACATTCTATGACAAAAATAATCCGTTAAAAAAAAACAATTCTGAAAATTCTTTTGATAATAAAAAAAATAATTTAATAGAAGAATTTACCCAAAGTTCAAATCAATTTGACGATTTTGAAAACTTAGATGAATATAAAAACAATTTAGATCAAATTAAATCATCTTTGCAAAATCTTTCAATAGGTAAAATATTTCATTTAAATACATCATAATGTTTTCCACATTTTCACCACTTCCAATTTTTTCACCACTTCCAATTTTTTCACCACTTCCAACTTTTTCACCACTTCCAATTTTTTCACCACTTCCAACTTTTTCACCACTTCCAATTTTTTCACCACTTCCAACTTTTTCACCACTTCCAACTTTTCCAACATTTTCCACACTTTATCAGACTTTTGTGACGAAAAAAAGAAAAACGAGCTCATAGAAATTGTCAAAAAACATAAACATAATAATAGCATTTCAGTTCATATATGTATCATCAAATTGGTACTGGAGCAAATATCAAAAGATTTCCTGAATGATGTTTATAACCAATGTAAGATTGTAAAATAATTACTATTATATTAAAAAATTTTAACCCTTTGTTTTGTACTATTTTAAAAAAAACGAAAAAAACGAAAAAAATTATGGCATTGTTAAGAACTTTTCATACATTCACATATTTATATGCACCTTTTTTTTAGATAAAGAATTTTACATATACATTCACAGTAGTAGTATCTTAGATGTATATAGTGCATTTGAATATAAGAGAAATATTATATTGTCTCATATAAACTTTATGAAATGTTATAGTTCTCAAATTAAACAGACACTTGAATTAAAGGATTATATAAATAGCCATAAAATATCAGGTTATCGAATTAAATAAATATAAACAACTTTTTGCATAGTAATATTCTCATAACTTTTCTATGCTAGCTTTTATAAATTGCCTACTCTATATGACTCCACTTTGTTATTATCACATCCAACATTGTGTATGCATATTTTTCAATTTGGCTATGCTCTTCCCAAATTTGCAGAAAGTGACTCATTTATGAATCGACTAAACGAGATAGAAGCAAAAAACGGAATTTTATTTTCCAAAATTTCGGCAATTAACGCTTCCCTAGAAAATGCCACATATAAATATGCCTTAATAGTATGAAAAATAAAAACGAGAACGATTAAGCCCATTTATCTTATACTTGCCCACTACATACATACATACATACATACATACATATACACATACGATTTATGCACTTGCTTTGGAATTATTGCTCATTTACAGACAAAGATTTTTTCCTTAATCCTTTCGAAGCGCAAATCCAATATATCTTAATTAAAAACAACAAATACAAAAATAATTAAAATAAAAAGGGCTCAAAATAGAAGGAGCTCAAAATAAAAGTTCAAAATAAAAGTTCAAAAAAAAAATTAAAAAAAAAAATTGTCCCTTATATGTGGGAGGAATAAATAAATTTTCATTTATGTATAGGTGATTTAATTTTATTTGTTTTATTTTTTTGCATTTAAAATTAAGAAGCTTGGCTTCTTATGCATTTAGATGTTTGTATGTAACAACAACAGTGCATTGATATAGGCATTATTTTTCCATTTAATTTTTCTAGAAATTTCCTCATATATTTTCTAATTCATGTACATCATTTATTTGTTAATTATTTATTTTTTTGTTTTAAACAAATATTTAATGCCCCTCGGTCGAAAGCAATTTCCTCATTGAACTAGTTAGTGCACCCAAACCAATGGCTGTAAAAAAGTTGATACTAAATCGGATATTTTGAGAATTGTCTGATGGAAATAAACCAGATAAAAATGGGGATATTGCAGGATGATTAATTTTAAAATAAAATGTTTTAATTCCCATATTATTTGTTAATTCTTGTAATAATATTTTAGTAAAAATTCTTGTAGATGATGTTGTATCTTCTTCAGTTAATTTGATTAAAGTAAAAACTCTCCATGAAATAGAATCTGTATATAATAGATGTGCAAAAAATTTTGAACAATTTCTTAATTTAGATGTTTCTAATCTATGAGCTGTATTATATGAATTCTCAAAACACTTTTCAAAATTCTCTTGATAAATAATTTTTAATTTACATAATCTTTCACCTTGCAATGCATAAAATTTTTGAAAAGTTTTTTCCATACAGCAACAATCTATAAGCATATTACAAATTTCGATTTCATATCCACTTTTAATTGTTAATTTTAATAATTTATGTACACATTCTTCAAAACTTAAAGATGACATAATTGACAAATATATATTTTTTCTTAAATTAATTAAATATTGTTCTGTCATATCATGTATTTCTTCTTTATTCTCATCTTCTTCTTCTTCATCTTCATTACTCGAATCATCATTTGTGTTTTCTTTTTCAGAATCTGTACTACTATTACTACTATTACTACTATAATTTTCATTTTGGCTATTACCAGTTATATCATCACTATTACTTTCATTTGTGTCTTTCTGTTTATTTCGTGAATTATCATCTACATCTAATAGTTCACGTGAAATGTCAGCCCACTCTTGATCTTCTTTTTCATATTGTTCATAAGAAACTTCTTTAAAAATATTTAATTCTTCTTGATTACTAATATTTTCATCTAACAAATCGATTTCATGAATTATTTTATCTTCTTCACTAATAATGTCTAAATCTTCTATGATTGTAGGAAAATCTTTAAAATAATCTTTTCTATAATTCCACAATTTTTCAATATCATATTGTGTTTTAACATTTATATTTCCTTCTTGTATAATATCTTTTAATCTATCAAAAATAATATCTAACCCACTTCTACATATGTTCATATATAATTGACCTACCTCAGCTAAAAAATATGTACATACTTGAATGGAATCATTGGTTATATTTTGTAATAATAATGAACATAATTGTAACCCTACTATTTCATTAAGTATTCTTTGGTTAATCATATGTGCTATAAATTTAACACTATTAAAACATGCTATTTTATCGCATCTTTTATAAGCTCTTCTAAAATGTAATATTGTTCTATGTATTGTTAATAAACCAATGTTTGGAAATTTTGAATTAACAATACATAAAAGACATGTAAAAACATTTGTAAATGCTGGAGAACTTAATTGTGCATGTAATATAGCACGACTAAATATTCCTTTTCCTCTTATCAAATTACATTCAAATAATTCATAACATATTTCTCCAATATTATCTATATTTACTTTATTAACTATATTATTTATTTTTTTTTTTAATTTCATCCATTCATTTTTTTGATATGCACTACTTTTTTTATTTGTTATTTCATTTTGTAATCTTTCTAATTTAAAAGGTGGAATATATATTCCTCCTGTTCTTCCTATATCTTCTGTAGTAATATTTGCTATTTTTTTTTTTGCATATTCGATTAAATTTTCATTAATTTCGACATCTTTATTTAGATCTTCATCAAATGGGTCATATTCCTTTTCTTCACCCCCACCACTACTGGCACTGCTACGGCCACTACTACTGCCACTACTACGACCACTACTACTGCCACTGCCACTACTACTGCCATTTCGTCTAAATTTATGTTCATGTTCATGTTCATGTTCATGTTTTTCTCTTTTCATTTTGTGGACATAATCCCTTGAATCGTGGATTGAATCTGAATTTTTTTTTTTTTTTTCATTTTGATCTCTTTTTTGATAATGACTTTTATCTTTTTTTTTTTTATCAAATTCATTTGAACTGTTTGATACACTTCGTTTATTATATTTTTTATTTCTAAAATGTTTTCTTTCTTTTTCTCGGCTTTTTCGCATGTAACTACTATCGCTTCGTCCTCTCTTTAATTTATTTCTGTCATTTTTATAGCGTGCATTGTCATCTTCATCTTCATCCTCATCAGAATCGCTTCTTTCTTTTCTCTCTTTTTTCCTTTCTGTTTTATAGCGTGCATTGTCATCTTCATCTTCATCAGACTCGCTTTTTTTGTTCTCTCTTTTTTTGTTCTCTCTTTTTTTGTCCTCTCTTTTTTTCCTTTCTTTTTTATAACGTACATTGTCATCTTCATCTTCACCCTCATCAGAATCGCTCCTTTCTTTTCTCTCTCTTTTTTTTTCATTTAAGGATTTGCTTATTTTCTCATGTCTATTACTTTGATATTGCTCTCGGTCAAATTTGGAACATTCTTCATGTTCATTTATCTGCCTTTTTCCAAATTTCTTTTTTGTTTTGTTTGTTTCAGAACTTGATGATTCATTTCGTACATTCCTTTTTCTTTTTAATTTGATCGATTTTTGAGATTTATTTTTATGACTATTGTTTGTGTCGCTACTACTATTGCTGCTATAATTTTCGACAGAACTTATGCTGTGAGTGTTTTCACGTTTTTCCTTTTTGGCTAGCTTAGTATCATTTTCTTTGCCACTTAAATATCTTCTATTATTTTTGCTTAAATTTTTTTTTTCCTTTTGACCTATCCGTTCTTGAATGTCATCAATATCTTTTTTTTTCTTTCTCATTTTCTTTCCTTATACTCATTTTAAATATATATATTTTTAATTTTCATTTAATTCGGAAATAAATATTCGCATGTATATATAATTATATATTTCTTTATTTTAAAGGAAGTATTTTATTTTGATAATAAAAAAAAAAATAGTTCATTGTGGTGTTCATTGTTTTGGGATAATTTTTTACAATATTATTATTATCATAAAAATAAAATATGTTTATAAAAATAAATTATTATTTTTTATAATTATATATTTTACTTTTTTTATTAACATTGTTGGTCAGTCACGTAAAAAAAAAAAAAAAAAAAAAAAAAAAATTAACTTGCCATTTAGCAGGAAAATTTGCCAAAAAAAATATATTGAAAAATAATAAAGGGAATAAGTCAAATATAGAGAAAAAAAAAATATAAGGTAATTCTATTCTTGTATTAAATAATTGTTATATGTTTAAAATAATTATTCCTTTAAATGTTCTTAACATTTTTGAAATAAAAATAATACAATTTCTCATTTGCGTCACAAATAAAAGAAATATTCCTCTAAAACCATAAATTTACAAAAAGAGAAATATATAATAATTCAAATATAATTTGATTATACATATATATTTATGTACTGTCTTAGATTGAACTAAATATTAACCCTGTTGTAAAGCGTAGACTATATATATATACATATGTATATAGGCATAAATATTCATTTTTTTTTTAATAAATGTTAGGAAAAAATCAAATAATGTTCTTATTTTTAAAATGGCATAATTGTGAAATTTTTCTTTAGCTTTAATTGCATTTTTTTTCAAACTTATCGGCATGTATGTATATACATATTATAGGGAATAGTAGCATATACTCTATAAAAATAAAAAAATAAAAAATAAAATGTATATGCACACACATATATGTATGTATGCATGGAAGGACAGCTTTCTTTCTTCTTTTCCAACCGCTTGATTTATTTTATTTCAATTTAATATGTTGTTATTTACCGGAATTTCTTATAAATTTGTTATAATTTTCTTATAATTTTCTTATAAATTTGTTATAAATTTCTTATAAATTTAGTTTATACAATTTTTATTTAAAACTAAAACAGTAGCAAAATGAGTAGACAAAAATATATATATACAAAATTAAGCTTATAAAAATTAATAGTAATTATTTGAATTTATTTTTTTTAATTTTTCACTTTTTTTTTTAAAACATGAAACAACATTTTAGTCCTTCTGCACACAAGGAAATTGATTTATGTAATCGTCAAAAAAATAATAAAAGGTCTCTTATATTTTCTTTGAATAATAAATGTAAGATTTGAAGAACGTTGTAAAAATGTTTTGGAAATAATTCTATCCTTTATACAAAGATATAACATTCGAATTGTCTTCACATTACTATTATTTTATATATATATATGTATATAGTATAAATATTTGCATCCCTGATTTGTTTGTCTTTTTTTCTTTTCCTTTAATTATATTTAATTTTAAAAAAATCAACATATTTTTATTTTTTATTTTACTCTTTAATAGTTCAATTTATACTAAGTGGCTACTCAGAATATAGCGATAAAACAGATGAAGATATAAATAATTTAAAGAAATTGCTAAAATTTGAATTATGTTTTATATTATATAACACTAATAAATATTCAAACCAGTGCAAATGGATCCTCATTTTGTGGATGCCTGAAAAAATGGAGAAAAATGGGAAAAATGAAAAAAGTGAGCAAAATGGGAAAAATGAAAAAAGTGAGCAAAATGGGAAAAATGAAAAAAGTGAGCAAAATGAAAAAAGTGAACAAAATCATAATCGCGTATGCAATTTAAACAAACTGATCTATCACAATTTAAAAAATAAAATTCTTGACATAATTAATGATAGCGATATTTTATGTTTTCAAATTAAAACGTTTTCCGAGTTAGAAAATTGCATAAATCGTAATGTTGTTAAATTTAGCAACCCAAACTATATTGATACTAACTGTTTAGACATTTTTCCTAATAATACAAAAGATGAAATAGACAGAAATAAAAAATTAGATATAAAAAGTGATCTTTATAATCATTATATCCTAAATTTACAAATAAAAAATATTTATTACGATTTGATTGAAAAAAATAAAATATTTATAGATCATATTCAACTAGTAAAAGATGAAAAAGAACCATGTTTATTATTTTTAAAATTAAACACAAATAATTATGAAATAAAAAGTGATTATATAATAATTCAAGATATAGAATATCTTAAAAATATAATAAATGATGAAAATATATTTTATACTATTTATAAAATATTAGATACATATACTTTCTTTTTTTTGTGTAATGAAAAATGTAATGTAAAAGACAAATTTATGTATTCACTTTTTAAAGCAAAAATTATACAATTCTTAAAAAAAAATAATATTGTCATTTTTTTAAGTATAGAAATAAGTAAGCCTAAGCACGTTCTTGATTTTATTAATTCAGACATATTAAAAACGGAAAAAAAAAAGAAGCATACATTCAAAAATAATTATATACACAACCAGAAAAGGGCTGAAAAGGGCTGAAAAAGTGGAAAAATTGGAAAAAGTGGAAAAATTGGAAAAATTGGAAAGAATTGACGAAAAGCTACTTATAATAGCGTATTAAAAAATGTACTCTTTAACAAAATTTATGGAGAAAATAAATCAGTAAAATTAGATTTATTCGAAAAAGAAAGAATGTCAAATATGAACAAATAAGTGATATTTGAAAATATAAGGAAAATGAAGCACTGAAAAAACAAAATTACATATATATATATGTTTTACATTCAAGATATATATTCATATTTTTTTCAGATAATTCAAAATTAATATATATATATATACCCATTTAGTGTATACATATTATAGGGGCCAGTATGATGTCAAATTTATTTTGCAAATATCATTCGCTTGGTTTTAGTCCATACATTATTATATATCCTATGTTGGCGAAATTTAATAGTTTTATTTTCCACTCGTATTTTATCTTTTTAATGCAAAATAGAGATAACCAAATTTTCTACAATTTTTAATGGTGTATACTGACCACGTAGGAAAAAAGCAGAAAAGGAAGAAAAAGAAGAAAATGCAGAAAAAGAGAAAAAGCGGAAAAAAAAGAGAAAGAGAAAGAGAAAAAGCGGAAAAAAAAAAAGAAAGAGAAAAAAAAATTACATTTTTTGCATATTGAATTTTTTTTTTTTTTTCCACCCTTGAAAATAATATATGTGCATGACATCAATATTTTGTACATAACCTATTTTATATTTTCAAATATTTTCAAATATTTTTCACATATTTTTCATATATTTTTTCTTACATTTTTCACATATTTTCTTACATTTTTCACATATTTTCTTACATATTTTCTTACATTTTTTTATTTTTTTTTGCATTTATTTTATAAGCTTTACTAACAATCTGTTTGTAACATATCAAGCATAATAAAAATAGCATCCCACTTTTATAGTTACATTAAAAATAAGAGGAAAATAAATATTCACCTGGTCTCTACATATTATCATTATTATTACTATCATTATTATTACTATCATTATTATTACTATCATTATTATCATTATCATTATTATCATTATCATTATTATCATCATTTTTTTGCATATTATAAAAATGGAGTCTGACAAATTAAAGGAATTACATGAAGATATAGAAGAATTGAAAACAATTTTATCTAAAGCAGTTCGAGAAAATGTAAAAAGAAAAATAAGTCGAGTCATAGAAGATATGACAGTTGAAATAGCAAAATTAAAACTTGATGAATTTCAAAAACCTAATAAAATAAATATTACAAATTCAGAAAAAAATGATAATAACATATCATATAGCTCTGTTCCATCTTTTGCTTGGAATCAAGAAAAAAATAAAGTAACTGTATTTTTAACAATTAAAAATATCCAAAATATTAATAAAGAAAATATAATATCAGAGTTTAATGAAAGAGATTTCGAAATAAAAATACATAATCTTGATTTAAAAAATTATAGATTTTGTATTAAAAAATTATATGATAAAATTATACCAAATAAATGTTCTATAAAAATTAAAAAGGATCTTATTCAAGTATATTTAATTAAGCAAGATAATAAACATTGGGATAATCTTCATTTTAAAGAATCTCCTATGTCAAAAATTAAACCACCAAAAATAAATGACCAATCTGAACCATCTGCTATGCTTATGGATATGATGAAGCAATTATATCAAGAAGGAGATAGTGACATGAAACGAACAATCGCAAAAGCTTGGTGTGAAGCTAATGAAAAAAAGAACGATTTTGTTCCCCCTGCTTTTTAAAATAAATAATTTTAATTACTTTTGATGTACATATAAATTTAATTATATAAAATGAACAATTTTTATTCCAAATAAAACGTATCTACATCTATACTATATATATCCATACTATATACATATCCATACTACCACTTTTGAAAAGAACAAAATTGTATTCCCCTTTCAAACTGTTTCGCCTTTCTTTATTTTGTTGCATTGTATTACATTTTATTACATTGTTGTGAACTATATATCCTATGTTACCTCTTTTGGGGACATAAAAGATAACTATGCTATATATTGTAGAACAATTTAAATTTCAAATATTTTTAATTATTAATTTGTTTACAATTTAAAAAAATTATTAAAAATAAAATATAAATATAAAACAATATACACACCTATTAATTATTTTATGTGCATTTTTATTTGTAATATAAAACGATATTTTTTTCATATACGTATATACACAAAGTAAAAATAAAATGCAATACACATAAAGAATACATATACAACGATCACTTTAAAAAAAAAAAAATTAAAGAATATTCATTGTTAATATAAAATTATTCTTTTACTTTTTATTCTTTTTCAAAAATCTAAAACTTTTTTTTTTTTTTTTGGCTTCGGATCCTTTTGTTTCATAACTGTTTTCTGTTCCTGTTTCCGAATTAGTTGCGGTTTCTACTTCTTGACCACCATTACTATGTTTATCATTGCCTTCGCTATTTTCTACGCTCGCAGCTTCCCCGTCGTTTGCAGTTTTTTTCCCATCTTCAGCTTCAGCTGCTTCTACTGGTACTTCTGATTCTACTGGTGCTTCTACTGGTGATTCAGCTTCTACTGGTGATTCAGCTTCTACTGGTGATTCGGCTTCTACTGGTGATTCAGCTTCTACTGGTGATTCAGCTTCTACTGGTGATTCTACTTCTACTGGTGCTTCAGCTTCTACTGGTGCTTCTACTTCTATTGGTGCTTCTACTTCTACTGGTATTTCATCTTCTACTGGTGCTTCTACTTCTACTGGTGATTCATCTTCTACTGGTGCTTCTACTTCTACTGGTGATTCATCTTCTACTGGTGCTTCTACTTCTACTGGTGATTCAGCTTCTACTGGTGCTTCTACTTCTACTGGTGATTCAGCTTCTACTGGTGATTCAGCTTCTACTGGTGATTCAGCTTCTACTGGTGATTCAGCTTCTACTGGTGATTCAGCTTCTACTGGTGCTTCTACTTCTACTGGTGATTCAGCTTCTATTGGTACTTCAGACTCTATTACTGCTTCTGATTCTATGGGTGCTTCAGTTTCTACAGCTACTTCAGCTTCTACTGGCACCTCTACTTCTACTGCTGCTTCTACTTCTACTGGTGATTCAGCTTCCATTGGTGATTCAGCTTCTATTGGTACTTCAGCTTCTGCTGGTGATTCAGTTTCTACTTCTACAGCTACTTCTGATTCTGCTGGTACCTCAGTTTCTACGGGTGCTTCAGCTTCTACAACTACTTCTGATTCTACTGGTACTTCATCTTCTACTGGTGATTCAGCTTCTACTGGTACTTCAGCTTCTACTGGTACTTCAGCTTCTACGGGTCCTTCTACTTCTACGGGTCCTTCTACTTCTACTGGTGCTTCAGCTTCTACTGGTGCTTCAGCTTCTACTGGTGCTTCAGCTTCTACTGGCGCCTCTACTTCTACTGCTGCTTCCACTTCCACATCGGCTTCGCTAGGAGCGTCGCTTTCGTGTGGCTTTTCGCTCTGCTCTGGGTTTTCTTCAGAGTCAATAATTTTGGGTTCTAATGCATTGTCGTTTGTGGTAATGTCACTATCTTGTGGGTCTTGATCAATTTCCTTATTCACAGAAAAATCATCAATATTATTTATATATTCTTCAGGGATACTACTAAATGAAACGCTCTGATCATTATCGGGTTTTATTTCGTTTAAGCTTCTTCCCCATCCTTTCTTAGTAGTTTCAAAATTAATATCATGTTCATTTTGTTTAATTTCTACACTAATTTGATCAGGAAAATTAGTGGGTTCTACATTTGTATCAAAGATATTTTTATTTTTATTATCATAATCATGAATTATATTCAAAGATTTAGAAGATTCATTTTTATCTGAATTAAGATGGTCAGGTAATGATATTTGACTTTGTGTATGTACACTACTATTATAATCTTTATTACTTTTTTTTTTTTGTTTTTTATTTTTTTTAATTTTTAAAATTTTAATCATTTTTTCACCATGCTTTGATTCTAAATATTTTTTTTTTTGTACAAAAGTAATATCATTTGAATAATAATTTACAAGATATTTAAATGTAAATAAATTAGGAATCAGATCACTATTTTCATTTATAATTTGTTCTTCAACATGTTCCGTTGATTTTTGCAATTTATCAAAAAATTCTGGATCTGAAAAAGTTACATCTGCATCAAAATCTTCATTTTGTTTAATCATAGAATCTATTTTGGCTTTATATATTTTTCTTTTTTCTTTATATATTAAATTAGTTAAATTTATTATCACATCTTTTGATATATTTTCATCTATACTTGGTAATTTAGGAGTAAATCCAAGTAGTGATTCATTATACATCTTTTTGATTGAATTAAGTGATTTTTGAATATCTACATCTTTATCATAATTTTTTAATTCGTCATAAAAATCATCTGCAGTTACATTAAATTTATCTAATACTTGTTTTTCTACATCTTCTATTTTCTTTTTATAACCTTGATTAAGTATAGCTTCTTCTAATTTGCTTACATCTATAGCTGCGTTAGGATCACTTTTTATCATATCATATACTTGCTTAGTTGTTTTTGAACTCTCATTTAGTACTTTATATATTTCAAAACATAAGTGTCGTAATATTAGTAAAATATTATCTTTTACAATTCTTCGTTTTTTTTTAAAAAGCTTTTCTCCTGTTAAATACCAAATTAAAACAAAACTTCCAACGAATATTCCTATTTCTAATAATCTACTTAACCCAGTACTCATTTTTTTTTTTTTTTTTTTTTCAAATATTTATAAAATTTTAAAGATATAATGTCTATATATATAAATCTAAAGTATTAATATATACATATGTATATTATTGCATATGTATATTATTGCATATCTATATTTTTATATATGCACTTATATTTAATTATTATATAGTACACAATATGGTATGTATTGTTCATTTTAAAGGCAGCTACATGTAAATTGTGTACGTATGCATGTATGCATATACTGTCGCTATTTTGTCAAAAATAATGAATAAGACGATAATTTAACTATAGATAAAATTAAACTTGTACTTTCGCTATTCTTATTTTGATTTCAAAATTTATGAAATACTATATAAATAATATCTCAGTTATATATATCATCTGCATATATACATATCTACAAAAGATGTATAACAAAATGTCATGTATATATACACGCTTGTATATATGTATGCACAAATAACTACTATACAACTATGTATATAACATATGCACAAATAATTAAAAACTTATTCACATTCATCTTACGATCTACACAAATACATTCAATATATTAAAAAAAAAAAACTATTATTAATATGCACATATAAAAGTACATATATATCATTGCTTTATATCCAAATTTGCATTTTAAAGATAATTCAATCGTATTTATACTTATACAATAATTACTCGTTAATTAATAAAAAATGTAAAAATAAAACATGTATTATTATACCCCCTTTTTTTATGGTATACAATTTAATTATCTACATAAATAAGGATTATCTGATAAATATAGCGGCGATTGGTTATAGGAAAAAACGAAAAATAAGAAATAAATAATAAGAAGAAATAAGAAGAAATAAGCATAAAAGGTAAATAAAAAATTAGGTACTAAAAGTTCGTAAAGTTCCAGAAAAAATTGCATTAATTTATAATACGGTATTTAATTTACAATATGCTAATAAATTTTACTATAAAAAATAGCGTATATAAAATGTTATATATGTAATTCTTCAAATCTATAACAATATATAATCATATATATTTTTTTACTATTACTCTTTTTACGCATATAATTAATTAATATATATATATAAAGCAAAAGGGCTCACATGCGTTATTATATTACATTGAAAAAAAAAAAAAAAATATTGCATTATAATCATATGCGCAATAAAAATAAAGAACATCAAATTAAGGACATATTCTTTTACGGTTTTTAACAAGTTTATAAAATAAAAAAAATTACTACAAATATATTAAAAAAAATATATTATATTTATGTATATATTATAAATATAAGTAAAATTGGTTTGTTTGCAAAATAAAATATTATAATCATGTATTGAAAAAAACTATAAAAACGAATATAATATCAATATCAATATACTTGTAAAAAGTGAAATTTAAAATACTTATAAAATGAAAAAAAAAATGTGCATTATAAATAAACAATTTATTTTACCAATTATTATTTTATATGTAAAGTTTAAAGGTTAAATAATTTTACAAGGGAAACGGAAAATACCTCTTCTTTTCTATAACACATTTTATAAGTTGCCATTTTTAATTTGAATTATTTATATTTACTTCATAAGGTAATATTTCTATAATATTACATTACGCTAGCTTAACGATATACAGCAAAAATGACGAAAAATGACAAAAATGATAAAAAATGACATAATAATAATGACATAATGACATAATAATAATGACATATGACATAATAGCTATTGTGCCACAGGTATAATTATATATAAAAAATTAATTTGGCGAAATAAAAATCTCAAACACTTTTCCATCAGCTCAAAGTTTTTTTTTTCCTTTTTCACCTGACCGGCAATATAATTTTCTTTAATTATAATATAACTCCAAACTCATTCCGTCCTTAATTTCATAATCTTGTAATGTTATGTGGTCCTTATAAATAGTGTACCATTTTTGAATTCTTATTTTATCTGCTCGTGTTCCTGTTCGAATAAAAAAAAAAATATAGGTTATAATAAATAGGGACACATTGTATTATGAAAATACACACGAAATTTTATTTCCATAATAATACGGAAAGTGGTGAATCAAATAATATATTGCATGGGCATGTAATAATGCAAAAATTATGTACAATGCATAATATTATTCATTTTGCACACACTTTCTTATTTATATAATCACAAACTTAAGGCAAAATAATGTTAATAAAATGCATATGTAACCTGTTTGAGCAGCTACAAGTTTTTTCAAATCTCCGATTGTATCATCAGGGTTACATTTTACTCTAATTTTTTTTCCTAATCGATCATTAAGTATTATTTCGATCATTTTTTATGCCAATGTGACGTATATATTGTTGCTATTATTGTTTCTATTATTATTGCTATTATTATTGCTATTATTGTTGCTATTATTATTTGATTTATTGAGTTCTTGGTTACTTTTTGTCTTTATTTTTACGCATAAACAATGGTATCTTTTTTTACAATTGTCGAGCTGTTTACAATACTGCAATCATTTATTTTCTCGTTATATATATAGGTATAATTTTTTGCGACAAAATTACCATTTAATAAAAATAACCAATTATGAAATTGTTGGGTTATCACAAAATAAATAAAATAAATAAAATATATAAAATATATAATACGATATCTATATTTCTAACCATTTGAAATATTTTTATTCTTATGCATGTATTAACAAAACTTTAATGATGCTAAAATATAGATAAAAATATTAAGTATTTATAAAGTTTGTATTTTTTTCAAAAAATATATCTTTCCACAATCTTAAATAATTTTTTTTAGAAAAAAAAACACAAGTTAATCAGTTTAGAAATTTAATTTTTTTCAAATAATTTGCACCATTTTATTTTTATCTGAATTTCATAGAACTTGTGTTTCAGTTATATTTCTTCTCTTTCAATATCACATAAATTAAAAAAAAATGAAACAAGAAAAGGGTATGGGATTTCCCAATATCTATTGGTATTGAAATAAATCGTTTTATAAATATTTAATTTTCTTTAGTTTAAAAGTTTCTTTTTTCTTTTTTCTTTTTTCTTTTTTCTTTTTTTCTTTTTTTCTTTTTATATTTTTATATATTTTTCATGAGAGTTGTCCCCCTCTCGCAAAAAAAAAAAAAAAAAAAAAAAAACAACAATGTAATATAAGCGTAGTAAAAAAAAAACGATACATTAATTAAGGTGGTATTTCATTTATATTGAAAATAAAAACCAACCACTTGGTATTTTAAGTGGGTATATATACATACATCGTATATGCATATATATGAACACATATTTACTCAGACATACATGCAATTACACACTTGTGTAAAAAGTATAAATATAAATACATAAATATGCATAAATATTATGCAAAGATATTATGTAAAGATATATGGTGTCAAGCCGAAAAATGATGAATATAAAAGTAAAAGTGATAATCCATGATGTATATGAAAATCGGTTCTATTTTTTTTTAAATTTACTAAAACAGTTGTATCTTTAGGTTTATCGATCATATCTTTAAGTAAATTTTCTTTTTTTAAAGCTAATGAATGGATTTTATTTTGAAAATATATATTATTTAATATACATGACAAAGATACAATAGTAGAACATATTCTTAATTGTAAATTATGATTTGCTAATTTAACAGTAGATAATAATAATATACTTGAAAATATTGTAGATAAACTAAAAAAATATTTAAAGTCAATATTTCTTCTTTTAAAATCACCTTCATTATTTTTTATTTCTTTTAATAGTTCTTTTGCTTGTTCAGAATTTTCAGGAAGACCTTTTTTTTTAGGAGCATTTATTCTTCTAACTAATCCAATTTCAGAAAAAAAACATAACCATAATGTTGAACCAAATAAATATCCCCAACTGACATTCAATAATGGCCTAAACACACTTGGGTTGTTTGCAATTAACTTTGGAAACATTGACATCACTATGCTAGACAAACCTGTCAAAAATAGAGTAGAATAAAATAAAATAAATATATTATGTATATATATGCATCTAAGCATAGGGGAATGAACAAAATGAGCAATCCTCTTTTAATAGGTGTGTTTTTTATTTGTTAAGATAATGATTGGTTATCGATTCATGTAACCAACAATGATTTTAAGCTTTTATTTATTTTCGTGCGAAGTTGCGAGTTACAAACTTTTGCAATATATCTGCATAGCCCATTTTTTCAATTTTCACGCTTCATTTTTTCATTTTCACATTTTTGCTTTCTACCTGCGATGCTAGTTAAACATTGAATATGACTCATACCAGCTCCCATTTTTATTTACGATTTTATTATATACTTTTTTTTTTTTTTTTTTTTTTTTAAATATTTCTAAATTTGTTCTTAGTTTTTTTTATTATATAAAATATTTTTAAAAATCAAAAAAAAAAAGAAAAAGGTCAAACCTTTTTTTTATTTAACTAGTTTTAATAAAAAGTATTGCGGGAAAAAAACATGTAACAAAATATATTTTATTTGTAAAACGATTCATATAAATTTAATATAAATACTATTTTATTTTTTTATATAATCTTATATTTTTTATTTTTTAAGAAAAATATAAAATTAACCCTGAATTAGCATATAAAACGTACTACAATAAATATTTGTTATTGTATCGTCATATATATATACATATATTATATGCATTTCTAACGGTCCTTTTATTTTTTTTTATATATTTGTATATTCTTATATAGCATACTTTATTTTATATATATAATATGATGATGCCCCTATATTTTTGACGTTTTGTTAAAATAAATATGAATAAAAACATTTGAATGTTGATACATACATATATATATATATGTCACTTTATATGATGTTTATAAACAATACCTCTACTTCATTTTATATAGTTTGAAATACATGATAAAAAAAATATTGTTTTTTTTTCTATATTTCAAATGTATACAATTCGATATTTATAAATTATGAAAAAAGCAGTTTTACATGATAATATATTTTTCTTATTATATGGTCCCTTTTACAATTATGATATTTTTTTCCCATAAAAAATATATTTTAAATTATAAATAAAAATATTTTCTTGTTTCTTTTTCAAAGATTAAATATTAGCACTAGTTGAAACTGTATTGCAATGTCTCTACTATACGTTTTTACTTCCGTTCTCGTGAAAACGCTATGATTTGTGTATTATTATAAAAAATCAAAAACATATATTTTTATAAAACAATAGTTAGGTATTCAAAAGGTTGTGATAATCGAAAGTATAACTTTTACCAAACAATACTACACATGTATATATTAAGCAGTTTGAACTATCTTCAATTTTTATAAAAAAAAAAAAAAAAAAAAAGTGAGATATACATATAAATTCTCCTTTGCAAATTTGATAAGATATTATGAATTATTAATTATAAACAATTTAACATGCTTATGCAATTTTTTAAAATAAAAGACAAATATATTTTATAATTTTCCATATTGGGTGAAAAAAAAATTGGGGCATGCATTGCCTTCTACACCAAACAACCAACATAACGCCAAAAAATGTAAAAATAAACATAAAAATAAACATATAAATAAATAAATAAATTAAAGTATATGCATGTGTATATGCACCATATCATAGTTCTTCTAAATGACAAACTGTTACAAACCTTTGTGATATATTATCATAGTTTAAAATGTTTGCTTATTTCTTCGCATTCTTTCAAATCCCAATCATATAAATTGTCACATCCTAAAAATACGACATGTGGCCAGTCTGTATTATCTTTCATAAAAAACAGATTCTAAAAATGGAAATAAAATGGAAGTAAAAATAGAAATAAAAATGAAACAACCAAATGAATAATCACTCAAAGTGGAACATATGTAGGGCATGTCCCCTACTATATTTTTTTTTTTTTTTTTCTTTTTTTTTTTTTTCATCTCTACCTTCTTGATATTTCGAGTATAAATAAGGGAAGGGTGTTCATTTTCGCCAAATTTGGAAAAGTCAAAAACTTTTATGATTCCATCTTCGGATCCAGCCAAAGATAAGTTTGTATTACAGCTCAGATTTAATAATGATATACAGGATGTGTTAAATGCTTTAAATTTAACAATATTATTATTATTATTAAAAATATTTGGTGTTGTTATAGCATTTCTTATATCTATTTTATTTATATATCCATTAACATCAGTTAAATATATTGTGTAATCGTTTGTTTTGCTCCATATTGTAGATTCAGGAGTGCTATCTAATTCGATATTTAAGCCTACTTGATTTTTTCTAATATCATAAATTTTTAATGTTTTATCAGAGGATGTCGATAATAATAAATTTGTATCTTTTTCATGAAAATTAAGATTATTTATTTTTTTTTTGTGAAAATCAAATGTATGCAAAATTTTAAGGTTGCTTAAATCCCATAATTTTATAGTATGATCTTTTGAACCACTACTTAACAAATTTGGGATCATTTTTGAAATATTTATACATGTTACACTATCTGTATGTCCTTCAAGTTCATTTTTTAAATTATTTTTATTTTTTTTTTTTTTTTCAACATTAGATGGGTTATTACCTATTGTAACATTTTCATAAACCACCGCCTCTTCTTTTTCATTTTTTGTCTCAACATTTGGTAATTCTTCTTGTACATTTATTTTTCGCTTCTTTTTATTCTTTTTATTCTTTTTATCCTTTTTATTTTTTTTATTATTTAAATAAATATCATCATAAGTATTGTCATGATTTCCCAAATAACATACTGGTTCCAAAGAATCCATTAAATTAATATCCCATAAACCAATATCTTTATTTAATGTACCTATTGCAACTAAATTAGTATTTTTATAATAAGATGATTTTACAACATCCATACATAATGGATAGTTATCTATTATTGTATCATCATATATATTAAATATATTTTCATCATAATTAAAAAGATGTAATTCTAATGTTCCAACATCATTATATATTTTTCCATTGAGTATAATAGAATCTGTTTTTTCTATATTCAATTCATCTTCATATACATATTTTTTACTATTAGATATAATTAAATCTTCTGATATTATTTTTTTACTTTTTTTTTCATTCTGAAATATTGAATCGATCATATCTTTATTTTTTTTTTTTTTGTTTTTTCTTTTATATGAAATGTCATCTACATCAGACTCCTCGCTGCTTTCGTCGTCACTGAAGGTGGCAAAATGAAAAAGTGGAAAATGAAAAAGTGGAAAAATGAAAAAGTGGCAAAATGAAAAAATGAAAAAAGAATGAAACATAGGAATGGCATTAATTTGGAGAAACGGCAGGGCTCCCATTCGGGTTGTTTAATTTGAGTTTTATAGAAAAAGTAAATAACAGATTGGATATTATAAGAAATGAAAATGTTCTACATATATACATGTACATGTGCTAGAAACATAATATAAATTTTGTTAATAAAACTTGTGATATATTATTTTTTTAATTTTTATAAATATACCTGTATACTTGTTTTTTTTTGGAATAACATTTTTGATCCTTTGATAAAAAGGCAATACAACTTACCATATCACTTGGCTTAGCATTTTTTTTATCTTTTTTTTTATCTTTTTTTTTATCCTTTTTTTTATCCGTTTTTTTATCCGTTTTTTTTTTGTCTTCTGTTTCTTTTATGTCAATCGCTATATTTTCTATGCCTTCTTCGTTTTCCATTTCTTTAGATCGAATTTTGAAATTTTATAAAAAAATCTAGATTATTAAGTTTTGATAAAGCATATTAGTAATATGGATGATTCAAATAATAATTCCCTTCCATAAAATGTTTAAGTTTTATAGACATTAACATTTAGGAAAGTATTTATCTTATTGCATTTAATTTTGCTCAAAATAAATTCAATATAGTGTTAAAATTAGTGTATGTATTGTTTATAAAAAAATATATACACATACATATTAGTATAGATATATAACCATGCTCTCAACTATTACCCCAATTGTATAGTTGCATATATCTCCAATTATTTTAAATGTTGTGATAAAAAGAAATGTAAATAGTGTAAGGAGTATAAACGAATAAATTATTAATAACCTTAAAATTGTATAAGAATATTTTTTACATTATTTTTTTTTTTTTTTTTAATATATTTTTTTTGGCTAGATTTTTTATTTGGAATTGAAAAATATAATAATATTCATCATTTTCTATATTATTTATTTTACAACAAAAATATAAAATCTTTAATTTTATTAAGTTTAATTAGTTTGTGAAAAATAGAAGAATAAATGCTGATTTAAATTGCTATTATTATTATGTACATATTTTAAAATAATATATTTTTTTTGAAACATCACAAATAGTTAGTTTATACACGCATAATATATGCATACAATTTGTCATAATAAAAGAGCGTACGATCTCAATGATACAAACTGGATGTTATTTTTTTAAAACATAAAATATATCAATAATAAAAACTTATAGATCAAAATAAGCAATTTTTTCTTTGTATATATTTTAACAAATAAATTATATACATACATGCATACTAAATAAATGAAGACTATAAGTTATAACTACATATTTTGTACTATTTTTTCAGCAAAAAATAATAATAAAAATATATTTTTTTTTATAAAGCTTTTATCATATATATATATTTTTAACCATTGAAGAGAGTTGTATATAATTTTGTATTTATTCATATATTCTTTGTAATGATAGAATATGTATGATTTTAGTAAAACCCCTTTATCACATTCCTCGCATACAGACATACATATTTACTTGCTTGGTTGATTGGTTGCTTGGTTGGTTGCTTGCTTGCTTACTTGCTTACATGTTATATATGACATGATGAGATATAGATTGTTGCAATAAAATTTACATTTTCTTAAAGTAAAAATATTACTTTAGAAAGCCATTATATTTTTATGTTTTATTTGATTTCCAACTTTTTATACAACCAATTTTGTTTAACATACAATCTTATGCATGTATTATATTCTAATAATTATTTAACAAAATTAATATTCTTTAAAACGAATTGGAAATTTATTTTAATATTTTTCCTATATTTACTATTGTTGTATTATACATATTTTTTATTTAATTTATATACATTATTTTATTACTCATAAAAAATTACCTTAAATAAAATTAAAAAAAGATAGTACTTTTTTTTTTTTTTTTTTTTTTTTATTTTTTATGGCTATTTAAAATTTTATTTATATTATAGCTAGACAATAATGCTTAAACAGTTTTTCATATTTTTCTCACACATGTATATACAAATTAAACTATATTAGATATATATATATTTCTTGTCGATATATAAAAATAATTATCATTTTATTTTATTGGGAATTATAACCCATGATACTAATTTCATTCTCTATATGTTTTTAATTCGAATGTGTGCTATGTATTTTTAAAGTTTCCCTTGCACTGTTTTTTTTTTTAATTTTATTTATTTTGTTAAATTTTATGATTTATATATTTATTTAAAAATATTATATTTTTTACCGCATATTCTGCACATATAAATAGTATATAATACAATATATGGGTATATTTTATATTTTTTTTAAATATAATTTATTGTTTTTCTTAATTTTGTGATTTCGTAATTTTGTGACTTCATAATTTTGTGACTTCATAATTTTGTGACTTCATAATTTTGTGATTTCGTAACTTTGTGATTTCGTAACTTTGTGATTTCATAATTTTTTTTAATATTTGTGATGAATGTGAAGAATTTTTTTTTTTTCACAGTTCGCCTTATCTATTTAACGTTTGCAAACATTAAATGTATATGTATGAAATATGTGAGAACCTTTGTATTTTCATAATATTGTAAAATTCACACATTTTATATGCATATACAATGATGTATTGATATAATACCAGCGAATAAATGTTTGCATATACGTATACTGTATATATATATACACATGTAGAATGTATAATATATACATAACCATCTCATGAATACATATTGTATAATTAAATTTAAAAATATTTGATGTGCTTTCTTTTTAAACTAGTATTGTAAAATTGGATATATGTAGTATATATTAATACATACACGATATCCTTTTTCAATTTAATTTCGATTTATTTATTTGAAAAAATAAATATGTTCATATATATATAATGCCGAAAATAATGTTTTAGTAAATTTGTGTATACAAGAAAAAACGGACAAAAATCAAGAAAGGATAGTATATTAAAAAAAGTTGTTAAATGGTAATAAAAGCATTTATAAAATAAATAAAAATGTGATTTTAAAAATATTTAGAAAATCTAGAAATGAAGTGAAATAACGAAGAATATTAATAGACAAAATAAATGAACATATAGAAGAATAAAGAAAACACAATTATTTATATATCCCATAATTATTTACGTACATATTTGTGCGGTCAAACATACTTGTACCCCTTCCACATTTCCTATTATTTTTATTTCATGTTCAGGAAAAATGGATGGGTTTGACGAGGCAAAAATGAAACAGCTCCAGCTGTTAAAGGAAAAAATGAAAATAGCAAAAGCTCAAAAAACTGATGATATTTCTAAAAAAGTTGAAGATACTTTTTCTCATGATGTTCGAAATGTTCGATCTTTTGAAAGTGAAGATATGAAATTTAATAAACCCGGAAAAAAAATATTTGATATATTTTCAACAAATAAAAAAATATTACATCCAAAAACGAACCGAAATATTTTTCAGCAATCAAAAAGTGCCACAAATTTGTCTTTTAAAACAAAAAATGAAAATGGGGTATTGGTTAATGATACTGAAGTATTTGACACTCCTCTTACTTTTGAAGAAGTTATGAGACGAAAAAATGAAAAAAAAAAATTACAAGTAGAGAAAAATTCACAATCCATTTTTTCTGATATCTTAAATAATAAACAAGATAACATGACTCCCGAAAAAGAAAATAAAAATAATATGATTTCAACATTTAATGGAACGACTTACAATACTACTAATAATAGCAATTTAGGAGAATATCATGGGTTAGATCAAAATAATTTTAATATTGAATGTTCTGAAAAAAACTCTACATATACAGGTACTATTCCAACAAATAATAATAGTTCTGATCATATTAATAATCGTATCGGTAGCGATTTAATAAAAAATCCAAATGTGGTAAGTTCAGGAAATATTAATACTAAACTAGCTTTGGAAAATAAAGAAATAAAAAATTCAAGTTCTCTAAATTTAAATACTTTTAATAATTTATTTCAAGAAAATAATCTAAAAAACCAAAGCAATCCAAATAATACCAATAATATAAATAATAATACCTTTTCTCAACAACGGAATATATTAAGTGAAAGTTTGCCTCTTAATTTTGAGAGTCAAAATGCAAGAATGAATATTTTAAATAATGTTAATAATAATGAAAATATTTCAAACATAAATACTAATAATATAGGAAAATTTAACAACACCAATAATAGTGTTAATAATTCTAGTAGCAGATTATTTGATATGAATTTAGGTGGCCAAATGAAAGATTTTCAACAAACACAACAACCAGCTAACAATAATGCTTCACTTTTTGGTGGTGCACACAAATTAAATGAATTTAACCTGAACAAGTCAGACAATTTTAATAATTCAAATGGTGGACTTAATAACAGCATGAACAAATCAGGTATTTTTAACAATTCAAGTGGTGGATTTAATAACAGCATGAGCAAATCAGGTATTTTTAACAATTCAAATAGTGGACTTAATAACAATATGAACAAATCAGGTATTTTTAACAATTCAAATAGTGGACTTAATAACAATATGAACAAATCAGGTATTTTTAACAATTCAAATAGTGAACTTAATAACAATATGAACAAATCAGATATTTTTAGCAATTCAAATGGTGGATTTAATAACAACATGAACAAATCAGATATTTTTAGCAATTCAAATGGTGGATTTAATAACAACATGAACAAATCAACTATTTTTAGCAATTCAAATGGTGGATTTAATAACAACATGAACAAATCAACTATTTTTAGCAATTCAAATGGTGGACTTAATGACAATATGAACAAATCAGGCATTTTTAGCAATTTGAGAAATACCATAAATAATGCTGATTGTTCCGAAAGTAAAAATATGAGCAATGCAAATAATATTTTTAATAGTAAATCCAATACTGGAAATATGGGCAATTCATATGGCAGCATAATAAAGCCAAATGGCACAAACAATGCAAATATCACGAATAACAATGAAAATATTAATAATTACAACGAAGGGGCTAAATTTATAAATTCAAATTCCCAAAATAATATGTTTAATAATACTACCCCTAGTAACGCATCATCTATATTTAGTAAAACTAGTAGTTTATTTAACAAAACGCCACCTCGAGAAGCTAATATATTTGGAACCACAGGGAATAATGCATTAAAAAATTTTGCTAGTGATAATATTCCTAATAATCAATTTAATAATACTATAAATTCATCCAAATCTAGTGGAAATGTTATTTCAAATGAAAAAAACATATTTACGTCGTCAAATACTAATCAAACAATTTTTGGCGCCAATATTGTTCCCACTACTTCTACTATTGCTAATAATACTGTTCAAAAGCAGAATAATATATTTGGTAATAGCATTGGAAATAATAATAACTTCCCACAAAACTCTTTACAAAATAATATTTTTAACAAAGAAAATAACGCTGATAAAAATGGTGTACATAACAATGTGCATAATAGTGTGCATAACAATGTACAGAATAGCGTACCGAATAGTGCACAGAATAGCGTACCGAATAGTGTGCAAAATAAAAACATATTTTCACCCAATAATAACATAAATAATTCTGTGGGCTCTAAACTTAATTTTTCGAATGTGAATTCAAATGCCATGCCAAATAATAATGAACAACTAAAAATTATGAAATTTAAAAATACGTTATCACAAGTAAAAAACATGAAAATGAATTCACTAAATAATACGCCTATTCAAAATTCGAGCAATTTTCCAATAAAGCATGGTGAAGTTTCTACAAAAAATGAAAATGATTTTAGTAATAAGTTAAGCAATAATCAAGAAATTGGTGAACAAACAAATAATGTGCATCTTGCAAAAACTAATTTAAATGATAATAAAGTATGTACAATTTCTGACCAGAATACAAATTCAGATAATGTTGCTGATCCTTCCTCAAATAATGTTAATGATTATAAAGAAGGAAATAATCTTCGAAAAACTATATCAACATATTTTAACAATTTAATACCATCCATATTTTCAAATTCTAGCAAGCCTGATCATAGTACAAACAATGTCAAAGAACCGAATACAAATAAACCCACCGAAACATCTGTACATTCTGGTGAAATAAATAATAATGATAACTCTAAATCTCATAATTTAAATGAGGAAATTAAAAACACAGAATCTATTAATAATAGTTTTGTCGAAAATGCTAATACTGTAAAAATGATACCACAAAAATGTAATGAAAATAATGTGGCCAATAATAATTTTTCAAATAAATTTACCCTTGATAGTAATAGAGGAAATATAAATCTTGAAAATAAAAAAATGGATTCTGCGTTTTCGAGCGCAATCAATACAAACGCCCAAAATAGTGGAAACGCCCAAAATAGTGGAAACGCCCAAAATAGTGGAAACGCTTCAAAAAATGGCAACCTTCCCAACAGTGCCAACCTTCCCAACAGTGGAAAACCTTTATTCCTTAACCAAAACAGTAGCTTATTTGGTAAGGAGCAAGATAAAAATGTATTTGTTAATGGCAAAAATGTTTTTGGAGAAAATAACATTTTTTCAAGTAATAGTAATCCCGGTATAAATGTAAATAAACTATCAAGCTTGAATAATAATAATAATAATAATAGTTTTCAAAATAGGCCAAATAACAAAGTTTTATTATCTTTATCAAGCGATATGAAAACAAATTTAAATGAAAACAATTCAATTAAGAATGCGAAAGGAGTTTCAAATATGACTAACAATACGGTGGAGAGTCATGATATTTTCCAAAAAAATAAAAATAATAGTTTTATTAATTTAAATTCAGAAAATTTTGAAAATAAAGAAGATTTTGAAAAACTTGATAAAATATATAAAAACATAAATTGTATAGATAAAAATATAAATTATATAAATAAATATGCACCTGAAAATATAAACAATACAAATAAATATATTGATGGCAATAGTAATGCCATTAAAAATTATGAAGATTTATCTGCAGCTAGTAAATTATTATTAGATAAAATGAACAATCCAGATAATACAACAGAATCAAATAAAGAAATGAAAGCAATAATAGACCAATTAAATAAAAATATAAATAAAAATGTTGAAGAAATTGATAAATATGAAGAAAATAAAGCTAATAATAAATTACATGAAAATAAAATAAATATAAGAAATAGTGAAAAAAGTAGTAGCTTAAATAATATGATATTAGGAAAAACTTTATTTGACACACAAATGAAAAATAATGGAATTGAAAAATCAGGAACTCTAGGATTTAATATCAACACTAATGAATTAACTCCAATTCAAAAATTAAAATTAATTAATGAAACATCAAAAGAAATTTCTACAAATGATGAGTCAGATTTAAATGAAATGATACCTGAACATGTTCAGAAAATTATGAAAAGAAGAGAATATTTTAAAACAAAAAATAAATTATTAAAAACAGAAACTGATCAAGCAAGTGTAAAAAAAATTAAACCATTTGTTCCAACAAAATATAGTGAATCATTTAGAAATACATTTTATACAAATGAAAATAATAAAAATAATATTTTTTCGTTAAAAAATTTAAATACTATGGGTATATTAGATACAAAAAATAATAATGAAATTGTATCTGAAAATGTACAAAATAATCCAGATATTCAAAATGTAGCATATAACAATGATTATAATACACATACAGATGTAACTGGAAATTTAAGAAATGATAGTAACGCTAGTAATAGTAGTGATTGTAGCAAATTTTCTCAAAAGATAAATAATATATACACTAATGAACATATTGTAAATATGGAAAATGAATTAAATTCACAAACTGATTTTGTATCCAATATTTATAAATCTTTGGATAAAGAAAATTATATATATGGAAAACGTGATAGAAAAGGTTTTAATATTGATGATAAAAATTGTATAAAAAATGATAATAACAACTCTAGTGAAAATGTTTCAAATTATGTAAATAATAATTTAATGCCTGAACATGAATATTTAAATTGTGAAACAAGAAAAAAAAAACAAAAATCAAATTCAGATATAGATAATGTAAATAATGAAGATAATACTTCAAAATTATCAAAAGAAAGCAATAATAATACATTTTCTAATATTGCAAATTATGTAAAAAATATCAGAGATTCAAATACTTTAAATGATATATCAATGAATTTAACAAAATATACTTTTCAAAATGAAAAGATTTTGTGTGATATAATTAATGAAAATTTTAATATGGCATTGAAAATATCTTCCTTAAATGATTTGCCATTTTTATCTGAAGATTTTTCATAATATATATCTCTTGTGCTTATGTAATTGTGTTGATTTTCCATGTGTGGAAAAAAACATAGATTTGCAAACAAACAAATGTGAAACTATAATGAAGAAATCTATTATATCAGCTCAATTTAACTCTTCATATGTATATGATATACACGTGATATGTTCATATTTTATGATAGACTTGTTTTGGAAATATACATACATAAGCAATATACACGTGTATATTATACACTTTTTAATTATTTGAAAAAAACATATTTTTATAAATTATTTTCCTTTTTTTTTTTTAAATAACATTAAAACTAGTTATACAATGTTTCCTTTTTTTTGTTTTTTGCGCTTTTGTTTTGAATTTTTGTATATATCTACATATATATATACATTCATTATTGGCGCAATTATTGTATAGACAAAAACAGTTTTTAATTAAATTTTCAACTTTATATTAGTATAAATTAAAAGAAAACTCATAAAATTATTTACAACCTTTTTAATACACTTAACAAAATGACAAAGTCAAAAGAAAAAAAAAGAAAAAAAAAGAAAAAAAAAGAAAAAAAAAGAAAAAAAGATATATATTAATAGGATGTATTCAAAAGTTTGAATTGGCCTTATATATTCATTATGTATCACTAATTGATTTATTTAAATAACTTTCAAAATTGCAATGAGTTTTTTTTTTTTTTTTTTAAGCTAGCTAAATTATCACTTTTGTTAATAAATATTATGAACAAGCAATAATATATGTGACTATTTTGGACGGTGTAGATTAATACACATGTTTTGATAGAATAACGAACACAATTGTGTATTAAAATTAAAAGTATATATGTTTGTACTTGATTTATATTTAGGTAAAAATATAAGCACAAATAGAGATTTTAAATATGGAAATACTTAAGACTCGTTTTTATTAAATTTATGAATACCTTAAAAAAAATCAATAGGTGATTGAAAACATAAAAAAATAAAAGAAATGATAAAAAAAATAAAACATTATCGCATAAATAAAAAGTGGTTTTATAGTTACTACGAAAATTGTATAACAATTCGCACATATATATAAATATAAATATATACATGTGCGTGTGTGTGGATATGTGCTAATACCATAATTAGCTGAGTTCATAAAAAATACATATGATATTGTAAATCAAAATAGGAAGATATGTAAATATAAACTATATGACTGGTTTAGTAATTTTCTTCAATTTGTTATGTTCTATTATTTATTGATTTTTGATTTTTTGTTAATTTTCTATATTTTTTGGAATTTTAAAAATCACATGAGACAAATAATCCATCATGTGCCAAAGAGAAAGAAATATCTGGATATTTTTTTAACAATTTTTGAAGATATAGATTAGTTATATTATGTTCCACATCACAAGACATTCCAACAAAATAAACTTGTTTAGGTTTTATTAATAAAGCAAATTGTATACTTTCATACATAGAAAAATGAGAATAATGTTTTGACTTATAATATAATGCATCAATAACTAATATATCTATTGGAGAAAATTTTTTAATATATTCTATGACAGAATTAGAAACATAATTACAATCAGATATATATACTAATTTATGATTATTTCCAACTATATAACCAACACAAACATAATTTTTTCCATGTTGAAATGGAATAAATCGTATTTTTTTATCATTTTCGAATGTAGTATATGTAAAACCATGCTCATCTTTTTTATCGTATGAGTGTATATTTATGCATTTATTATTTTCACTTACATTTTTATTTTCACTATTTTCTTTATTTTCACTATTTTCACTATTTTCATTTACTAAGCTATTATATTTTATATCCTTTAAAATATAAAAATTGAGAGCTGCAACTTTTGAATAGAATCGATTTTCAGTTCGTTCTTTTGCAATATATTCGAACCCATTTCTTAGTCTATCATATGATACACCATTTAAATATACATCTATAGGTTTTTTACATCTGTAATAATAAATATCTTCATATGATACTCTTTCGTATTCTTGTAAATCTCTTAAATCATCAATTCCGTTCATAGCATCAGTGTGACTATGTGTTATTAACACTGCTTCAAGGTTTATTTCCTACGCAACAAAATTTAAGTTGGAAAATAAAGTGAGCACATGCTATGGTACAAATGTATGCATGTGTTTTTTTTTTTTTTTTTTTATTTTTATTTTTTTATTTTTTTTATTTTTTTTTTTACGCTGAAATTGATTTTGTCATTATTAAATAAAATGCTTTCTCGAAATGTTTTTCCAACATCAATTAAAACATAAGAATTATTCGACTTGAGTAAAACTGAAATATTATTTCGTTTATTTTTTGAATTTTCTGCTAAGGCATCATAACATGAATAACATTTTAAATCTGAGCAATTAGGATATTTTTTTTTTAAATATAAATTATTTAATTGATCTATATTTTCTAAATCTTTACAGACTAAATCATCAACAAATTTTTCTACTTTTTCAAAATCTTCTTTTTTTAATTCTGAATTTCCAAAATCATTTCTATTCTTTTCTGGCAATATTTTGTAATTTTTAAAAATGTGTGATAGTTTAGGGGTTGATGAGGATGAGCCAGTACCTGTAAAAAAATGAAGAAAAAATGAAGAAAAAATGAGAAAAAATGAGAAAAAATGAGGAAAAAATGAAGAAAAAATGAAGAAAAAATGAGAAAAAATGAGAAAAAATGAGGAAAAAATGAAGAAAAAATGAACCAAATGTGTTATTATTTAATTAAAAATCTGCACTTTTGTCTATTTTTCACTATCAATCATTTACCTAAAAAAATGATACCGTTTCCAGTTATCATATTTAACAAACAAAATTATTTTCAAATAGTATAACTGTATTCTTTTCAAATATATAATTGTATTTTTTTCAAATATATAATTGTATTCTTTTTTTAATATTTTCTATATTAGGAATATAAAATATAGCTGATTTTTAATCAAGTGCTACATTCAGCAATATGTTAAATAAATAATTATGCATATCTTTTTATGTTATAAAAAAAAAAAGAAAGAATAAGGAATATATGGTAAATTTATTTATTAACAAAATAAATATATATGATAAAATGATAGAACTTGAAAATGTTAATAAATACACAAATGGGAAAATTGTACAAAATTGTAAAAACTTAATAAAAGATGATATGCTAAAAAATTAATTGAGTTAAAATATTGATTTATCATTTTTATTCTTTAAATGTATTAATATATATTGCAAACAAAATTCATATGTCGCGTAAATTGCAAATCATATGCATGTGGAAATGCATGGAAATGAAAAAATGAAAGAAAAAAAGAAAAAGAAAAAAAGGGGGGAAAAAAAAGGAGGAAAAAAAAAGGGGGAAAAAAAAGGAGGAAAAAAAAGGGGAAAAAAGGAAAACAAATATATTTTTTCTTTCACTTTTTCACTTTTTTTTTTTTTTTCTTTCATTTTTTTTTCATTTTTTTTTCACTTCCATTTTTCGCTTAAGATATAAGAGTAATTTATTACACAAATTTTTATTAAACTATACGTATGTATGTATGTATGTTAAAAGAATTTTATAAAAACGAAAATACACGCCTTTCTATAAGGTATTATTATAAAAATCATAAAATTGAGAGAAAAAAAAAATATATGTGGTGGTTAAATTGTGTATAGTTCACATATGTATGTATCATATAACTAATTATTGCATGCAATATAATAGTACGTATGTATGTATATATATATATTTAATATTTGATTTAAAAGTTTGTAAAAAAACCACATTAAGAATATGGATAATGTTTTAAGTATGAACTATCTTAAATTAACAGAAGAATTAAAAAAAAACAATTTGGATAAAATAAAGTTAAGCTTAAAATGTAATAATTTATGTGTAGAAAATATTGATTATAATATAATAGAAAATTTCGGTAAATCTTTAAAAAATAATAAATCTTTTAAAGGAATAATAGACATATCTTATAATAATTTAAATGAAATAAATTTATTTAATCTTATTTGTAATATTAGTCAAAATAAACAAATTATAGGACTAAATATTAAAGGCAATGTAATAACAAAAATGATATTAAAAAAAATATTATTAATTATAGAAACAAATTATATAGAATATTTAAATATACAACATACAAAATTAAATAATCAAGAGATTAGAAATATTATATTTTCTTCTTTAAATAACAATGTTAAAATATTAAAACTACATTTTTTGACTCTAAACAATTTTTTATTTCTTATTAAATATATAAAAGAAAATAGTAGTTTGCAAAAAATACATTTTTATATTACCTATAAAACTGAGATTATTAATAATTTAAATATAAAAAATGAAAATGATATTCAACTATACCCACTTTATATACATGTAAACTTAATTTATAATCACTTTTTATTCAAATGTATATCATTTATTAGGGATAGAAATAGAACCCTTATGTGTGCCTAACTGTGTGTATGTGTTTCGTTTCGTCATTCACCCATTTTGTTCTTTCGCCAATTTTGGTCATCACCACTTTGCTTTTTCATCTTTCTCTTCCCACTCAGAATTTGCGAAAAGCATTTAAAGAATTTTTAGAGGCTATTGAAAATAAGGATAAAATAATAAATGTTAAATGTAAAACTGATATTTATGATAGCGAAATAAAAGAGACTATTAATTATATTACTCACGTTTGCAATAAGCATGTATGCATACAAAAGAGGAATAAAGAAAATTGTCAAAAAGGAATGGAAATAAACTCGTTAGAAAAAGTGAAACTTTTATTATCCGACATTAATGGGTACCAATTCAAATTTGTTACACTATTTTTTCCGTTTTATATTTCTCTTTTTTTATTTATCCGATTTATATTTCTCTTTTTTATTTTTTCCGATTTATATTTCTCTTTTTTTATTTATCCGATTTATATTTCTCTTTTATTTTATTCATTTTATATTCCTTTTTTTAAGGAAAGAAAGGCATATTAAAAAATTTGAAAAAGAATTACCAATTGTGTTTGATAAAGATGTTTTGGAATTTATCCAAAAAACCTTAACATAGTTTTTTTTTTTTTTTTTTTTTTTTTTTTTTTAATTCACATATGTACAAATAAATATATATTTTTGTCAAAATTGGAAAAGTGAAAAAAAGTCAAAAACATAAAGGCATACAATTGTGCACAAAAATAAAAAAGAAACATTGAATGTGTAGACAAATTGGTGTAACAAAAATGGGATGTTTTTTTCTTTTTTATTATTTTTTTATTTTTTTTTTTTTAGACCTTAACCTTTTTTACGTTACGCATATCATCATTTATTGGGCGTTTATTTTTAGCAAAATTGTGAGGAGTATTAATATTTTTGGAATTATTTATATCATCATTAATATGAACAAATTTAATTAGTTTTTCAATTTTTTTGTAAAAGTTATTTATATTAATAGAAATCTGTTGTGTATTTATTTTTTCATCTAACTTATTTTTAAATGTGATAATTTCATTCATATAATTATTAATAAATTGATTTTTAAATAATAATATATTAGGATCATTAATAAATATAATCTGACATATATTTTTTAATAATAATATGAGTGTTAAATTTCGCTTTTTATTAAAAAGATATGGATTGTTTTGATTTAGTACACAATTTAATTCTATAAAAATATTATGTACTATATTTTTTAATTCATCTAAATTGGATGAGGTTAAAATGGTTTTGTTATTTTCTTCTTTATTCACTATACAATTAACATAATTCTCAAAATTTTCACCGTCATTTTCAACTTCTTCCTTTTCACCGTCATTTTCAACTTCTTCCTTTTCACCGTCATTTTCAACTTCTTCCTTTTCACCGCCATTTTCAACTTCTTCCTTTTCACCGCCATTTTCAACTTCTTCCTTTTCACCGCCATTTTCAACTTCTTCCTTTTCACCGCCATTTTCTCCCTCTTTTTTTCCGACCTTTTGGAACACAGTTTCAAATAACATCTTTGACACATTTTGTTTTTCCTTCATATTCATTACATTTATTTTTTTCTCATCATTTATATAATTATAAATATAAAAATCTGACGTAAATTTTTGTAAAAGAATTGGAAATATTTTTTTCCCACTAAATTGTTTACTAAATATTTCATCACCATTTATATATTTTATAAATGAGCTTTTAAAAAAGTTTATTAAAAATTTTGAGTAACATTTTCTTGTTTTTTTTGTAAACATAATTATTTGTACAAATTCATATAAATAGTTAATTACAATATTTTTTTTTTTTTTTTTAAAAATTTTATTTTCAATATTATTATAAAAATCTAAGCATTTTAAACATAAATTTATAATATCAGAATTATTTTTACCATTTTTTATTAACATTATTAATATTTTTATTACATATTTTTCTATTAACCCTTCTTCATTATCACTAACTTCTATTTTTACTTTTCTATCTATTTTGGAGCAAACAATATAGTGTCTTATTTTTTTATCCAAATTTAGCATATCTTCTATATACATATTCCCCACCTTCCTCGCGTTGACTATGTATTCGTTTTCTGCCGCATCTTCCGACTCGCCCTCTGTTTCGGACTCTGCCTCGGCTTCTTCCTCTGCCTCTGCCTCTGCATCTGCTTCTTTTTCCTCATTTTCTACCCCATTTTCCTCCTCATCTTCCACCGCCTCTTCCTCTGCCTCTTCCTCTGCATCTGCTTCTTTTTCCTCATTTTCTACCTCATTTTCCTCCTCATCTTCCACCGCCTCTTTCTCCGCCTTGGCCAGCATGCCGACCCGCTTGCTCGCCACTTTAATTCGCTTCGATAGTAAGATAGTCGATTTGAGCAAAAAAAATAAAGATGAAATGGATTCTTTAAGATTTTGTCTTTTGGAATTCACTTTTAATAATGTTAGTAAAGCGTTTATGTTATAGAATACATCAGTATGTGCTTTCTTCTTTTCCACAGTGGGTTCATTATTCGTTTCGGCATTCCCACCATTACCACCATTACCAACATTACCAACAATTTTTGTGTGATCCTTAGTCGAACTTTCCGCTAATATGTCTAAAAGTGCCGAGTTAGAAACAATAATGTCATCTCCGCTTTCAACACCATCTCCCCTTTCAACATCATCTCCGTTTTCAACACCATCTCCGTTTTCAATGTCACTTTTAATTTCATCAATCTTTGTATCTTTTAATATTCCATCAATTTTTGTATCTTTTAGTTGCTTAAATATTTTTTTTGAAATATATAAAGTTTGCATTTTTTTTTTTTCGCTTTTTTTTTGTAAATGGTTATAATTAACAAATAAAGATAAATAATTCTTATCAATTTGTGTATTTAATTTTTTATTTATAAAGTAATAATATTTTGAAAATTTGGTTAAATTTGTCTGTATCTCCGACAAAGCTACCAAACAGTGTTCACCACTCTCTTCATTTTTTTCACTTTTTCCACTTTTTCCATTTGCAATTTTCTTCATCGCTTCATGTATATTGCATACTTCTGCGAATACATTATTATACACCTTTTTAAGTTTAAATATTTTTGATTTAGGATCATTTTCTATAGTCATATTATTAACAACATAAAATATAATAAAATCGAATGCAAACAGAATAGCTACACCAAGTTGATTTAAAATATCAATTTCTTTTTCTTTAATATTCTTAAATATGTTTTCAATAATATTTACATATAATTTTATACAATTTTTAATAAAATAAAAATGTTTTTTTTTTCCTCCCCATTCTTTTCTAAAGCTTAAATAAACAAATTTTGTATCACTATTTTTTTTATTTTTATGTTTTATTTTATCATAATAATTACATGTTGTTAAAATATGTTGTTTTTTTTCATTTATGCAAAGTACACATTTTTCACCTGACTTGGCAAGGTTAAAAATGGATAAAATTGAATTTGAAAAATTATAAATACTTTTAAATATAATTATAATTTCTTTTTTTAATTTATTATATATCATTTTTTTTGTTTCTTCATTTTTTTTTTCTTTCAAATTAGTTTTGTGTATAGAATTAAATAATCCTAACCCTTCTTTTGTTAATTGGTGCATAAGAATGTTAATAACATTTTTATTAAACATAAAACCTTTGCTATTGCTATTATTATCATTTAAATTTACAAAATCGATATTTTTTAATATAACAAATAAATTTTCTGCTTTTAAAGAAGCTATATTATTTATATCTTTACTGTTTATATTAAACTCATTTATTTTAAGTTTAGAAAACTTATCATTTTCTTTTTTTAAAAAATATACTAACCCAACATTGTTATTATTACCATCCTTTTTATCGCCACTTATTAATAATGCATAATTTAAAATATTTTTTAATATAATTTTTTGGTAAAAAAGAAAAATATTAATTTTGTTATATTTATTATTGGTATCATAAATAAGCATATTATATAAGGTCCTATAATTTATATGTTTATTTATTAAAAATTTATAAAATTCACTCAAAAAATAAAAATTTAATATATTTTTGTCAATATTAATATAAAGACATAATGTATGTTTAACATTATCTAATAATATATTATTATAAATAATTTTTGAATAATTTTCTTGATCAAAATTTCCTTTATTTTGTTTAACTTGATTATATAATTTATTTATAAAAAATTTTTTGTAAAATATGATATCATTTAATGTGTTAGGAAAATCATAAATTTGAATAATTCTTTTTGTTAAAATATAAAAATAAGAAAATACTGTTGTATAACAAAAATCTTTTTCTGGAATCTCTTGATATACAAATTTGTGCAATCCACATTTTTTTAATATTCCATTTTTTTTTTTATTATTTATGCTATCTCCCTTAAACATTTTAATATTGGACACAATTTTTCGTACTTGATTTTCTATATTTTGTTCATTGTTACAATTTTGAAACATTTTTTTAAATATATTTTGATATTGCATAAAAATATATTGATATTTTTTAAGTGCTATATTATCACTATTTTGAGGAAATACTTTTAAAATAGTATTATGATTTGTATATATTAAATTTATTATATATATAATAGCTATACAAAAATTATAAAGATTATTTTTTTTATTATTATTTATTACACTTATACAATAATATAAACTATTTTTATAATCTTTTAATATATTTCTATATATATCTATAATTATTGAACCTTCAATTTTATCATTTAATATATATTTGCATTTCATAGGATATAAATACATATATATTATTATTTTTATTTTATAAAAAAAATATCCATAAAATAATAAATTATAATATTTTTTTATTGTAAATTTTTTATTTATCTCATTATTTTTTATATTAACTATATCTGATATCTTCTTAAAAATATTTTTTAAAAAAAATACATCCAAATCATTTCGAACAAAAAAAAATAAATTAAATAATGTGTCTATATATATAGGAAATTTGGGATATTTTAAAAAACACATCAAAATATTATTATTATTACAAACTGTTAATATATATTTTTTATTTAATATTTTATTTTTTAAATTTATATAAAAATAATGTTCATCATAACATAAATTTTGTTTATCTTCCTTCTTAAGCCTTTCCAAATAAATTAATATATTACTGTTTATTAAAAAATTTAGAATAAAGTTGTTTGCATTTACCACATCTCCTTCATCTTTCACATCATCTTTTACATCATCTTTCGCTTCATCTTTCGCTTCATCTCTCACATCATCTCTCACATCATCATTTCCTACGTTTTTGTTCTTGCTTCGTTCTCCGCTTCGTTCTCCGCTTCGTTCTCCGCTTCGTTCCCCGTTTGGTCGAATATAATTTTGAATTTTCTTATTATCATTATCCAGTATAAAAATGGTTTTCTTCAAAAGTTTGTAACATTTTTTCACATTCAATATTCTCATATATTTATATAAATGAAATAAAAAATCTGAAAGCAATTCTATGTATTCATTTTGGTTTTTGAATAAAATTAATGTTTTAAATATTTTTTTTATATTATTAAAAATTATTTTTTTTTTTTTTTCATTATCTAAAGAATTTATACCTCCATTCAATATACCATCATTTTCAAAACCTTTGTTTAAAATATTTGATATATATTCAAATAGTTCTTTTATTTCATCTTTCTTTTTATTATCATTATGTTTTAATATATCTTTAACCGATTTTATTAGTTCTTTAGGAATCTTTTTTTCGAATCCACAGCACAAAATATTTTCCAACACTTTTTTAACTTTCATTCTTCGTTATTTTATTTATCACATTCCAAACGTGTATTCTTATCTCTCACTTTCAAAAAGGCAGCACGCGAATGCGTTTATATATGTTTGGCAATGCTTGGCAATGCTTGGCAATGCTTGGTAATGCTTGGTAATGCTTGGCAATGTTTGGCAATTTTTGGCAATACTTTTGATGTTTTTTATTTTTTATTTTTTATTATTTTTTATTTGTATATTTTAGCATTTCAATTATTCTGCAATTTAGTGAGTTGACTTGACTTGACTTGACTGCTTTATGGTTACATTACTATTTTATATTTTTATAAAAAAATAAAATAAAATAAAATAGAACAAAATAAAATGATTAAATAAAATGGTTAAATAAAATGATTAAATAAAATGGTTAAATAAAATGATTAAATAAAATGGTTAAATAAAATGATTAAATATGTGCAAATATTGTTTATTTTTTAGTTAAAAAAAAATGCAGAAATGAAAAAAATATTCAAATTGTAGTTGTAGAATCTTGGGTTTATTTAAGGCCCGCCCAATTCGTTGAAAAAGTAGCAAATCAAATAAAAATAAGATAAAAATAAAGATGAAAATAAAAATAAGATAAAGATAAAAATATGATAAAAATAAAAATATGATAAAAATAAAAATAAGATAAAGATAATATAAAATATAAAAACGAATGGAAAAATATAAACCCGGAATATGAACAAAATAAATAAAAATACGCCAAAATAACATAGTATGCACGTATAACGGCCTATATATAATATGCAAAAATGACGCCACAAAATGCTGGAAAAAAATATGCAATTTTTTTCATGTAAAATTGAACATTGCTATAAATAAAAAATTAATTATATTTCCATGGATAATAACTCTATTGTATTTTTTTAAACAATTAAAAAATGTAGAGAATAATACATGTATATAATATTGTAACAATTTATTATGTAGATATTAATATAAAAAAAAAAAAAAAAAAAAAAAAAAAAAAAAATGTTTATATATTGTTAAAATATGGAATAAATCATATATATATAATATATATATGCATATTTATTTATATAAACAAATGTACATGTGTAAGCGTATAGACATTGTTTCCAAATTGGTACAGTATAAATTAATTTTTTGATTATTAAAATGTACAATTATGCCAAATCTTTTTTTGAAAAGGAAACAAATAAATTTATTGGACATAAATTTAAAGAAAAGTTTATACAAACATAATGAAATAAATCTTGATAAAAATGATAAAAAAAAATATTTTGTTTTTTTGAGAAGAATTAAAAATCAAGAGAAGATTAGTCTAATTGGGAATTTAAAATATAATAAGAATATTCAAATATTTCGAAAAAATTTAAAAAAAAAAAAAACACATTTTGATTATTGTAATTTTTTAAAAGCAGATATAATAACATTACTAAAAATTGATGTTGAAAAATTAAAAAAAAAAAATAATAAATCATATTTTTTTATAACAAATCGAAAAAGCGCATTTAAAAAAATTATACACAATTATATACACAATCATATACCAAATTCTAGTGACATTTTGTTTAACTTAATAAAAAATAAATACATTCCAAATTCAAGTTTATATGATTTATTAGTTATATTAAAACTAGGTTTTTATTTTAAAAATGTTGAAAAATTTAAGATACCTGCATTGGAAGCATTCGTAAATAAGCTCGAAGATATCGAAGAAAAAAATAGCCGACAAAATGGCTCAACGTTAAAAAAAAAAAACAAATTAATATTAACATATCAACATATAAAAGATTATAAATTTTTTACTAAACATAATGATGCTGACAATACTCCTTACATTTTCGATTTAACACATTTTATAAACAATATTATTGATAATAACATATCACTGGATTCGATTTCAGCTAAGGGAAAATCGAACCATCCTGAGGCGACCAATTCTGAGGAGACCATTTTTAAGGGAACCAGTTTTAAGGGAAGCAATTCCTTAGCAAATCCGCAAAACATTCAAAATGAGCAACACAGTGAATTATGCAAATTTGAAGGAAAGCGTCGAAACGAAAAAGGTGAAAATAAAAGTGGAGAAAATAGTAAAAAAATAAAGGCTACACAAATAAAGGCTACACAAATAAAGGCTGCAAAAATACAGGCTGCAAAAATAAAGGCTGCACAAATAACGGCTGCAAAAAAAAATGACTGCATAAATAAAAAAGATGAAATATACATTGACGAAATAAAATACTTTTTTTACAACAAAAAGGTAAACACTTTGGGTGTGTATAAAGAAATATATGAAAAATCGGATTATTATAAAAATTTGAAGTTTTATGAGCGTCTTGCCAAGGTGAAATGTGGAAAAGGTGGAGAAAATGGAGAAGGTGGAAAAAATGGGGAAGGTGGAAAAAATGGAGAAGGTGGAAAAAATGGGGAAGGCGAAAAAAATGGGCAGGGTGTGGTGGAACTGAGGAATGAGTACTTTAAGTGCAAGGATATAAGAAATAATTACAAAAGAGAGAAAAAAAATTTTGAAAATAACGAATTAATAAATATTTCCAATAGATATTTAATAAAAGAAAATATTTTAAACAAAATTTTATTAATATGTATAAATAATTATGATGAAAAAATTTATAAATATATGAAATATTTATATTTTTGTAATTTTTATTTTTATAATCCATTATTAATTTTTCAGTATTTTCATTTTATTCCAATAAATGAAAATAAATATTATGAAAAATATTTAAAAATATTTCTAAAATTTTTAAATAATATAATTATTAATTTTCATTTTTATTTAATTCCATTTTTTACAAATTTAAATTATTCAAATTTTTTTTTTGAATTTTATAAAAAACAATTAAAAATATCTTGGGAAAAAACAAATGTAAAAATATACAAAATAGTAACCACCGATTTGTCTGTAGACTCGATTTTTTCGACCACCCGAAATGGTGCAAAAGAAAAAGAAGCAGAGCAGGGCGAAGCAGAGCAGGGCGAACATTGCAAACATTATGAACAGAATTGCGAACCAAATTACGAACAGAATTGCGAACAAAATTACGAACAAAACTTGGCATACGCTTTGGCGGTTTTCTACAAACTGTACAAAGACGATGTTGTTTTGCAAAAATCGAAACAAATTTACAAAAATTCTTTTTATTTTTATAAGAGTGATATTGATAAAAAAAAAGACATCGAATTTATAGGATGCGAAAATAACATGGATATTTTTAATAATTTTTTAAATTACAAAACAATATTTAATAAGTACCAAAATGAGTTGTCTCGCATTTTTTTAAAAAATAATTTGTTTCAATATTTTAGGGAAAAAAAGGAAAAAAAGGAAAAAAAAGAAAAGGACGAAAAAAAAGAAAAGGAGGAAAAGGACGAAAAGGACGAAAAAAAATACGTAGACGAACTGCCAAACCTTAAACCTCGAATAAATAAGAATAGACAAAATTTAAGTGAAGAAAAAGATGAGAATATTTTAAAAAAAAAAATAAATTTTTATTTAACTACTATTCAAAAAGTGAAAAATGAAAAATTAGGTCAACATTATTTAAAACATCCTTATCAAATAAATTTAATTTTAGATGATTATAAATTAAAATATAATAATATATCTTTAAAAAAAAAAGATTTTTTAACAATTTTTTTATATATGAATAAAAACCATTTTGGAGAATGTAGTAATTATTTATCTAAATTTATTTATTTTTTTTTAAATAAATATTCTGAAAAGGATATAATAAATATTTTTGTTAGCTACATGAAAAATAATAGCAGTAATAGTAGCAGTAATAGTAGCAGTAGTAGTAGCAGTAGTAGTAGCAGTAGTAGTAGCAGTAGTAGTAATGGAACAAATCAGGATCCATTTCAATATGACTTATTACTAATTAACAAAATTTTAAATATATTTATTTATAAAAAAAAAAATATATCTTTAAGTAATAATATAATAGTTTCAAATATATTAGCAAAATATCAATTATATAATAATAATTTTTTTTTATTGGATAAGACTAATTTTGTAAACGATATTAAAGATACTAATATACATTCATTAGTTGGTTTTATATATTCAATTGGAAAATTAAAAATAAAAAAAATGCACACCCATTTTTATAAGTTAATTATAAAAGAAATTGTTAAAAAAATGGATAAAATAAATGAATATGGATTATCTTGTTTATTATATGGATTAAATAATTTAATAGATAAAAAAAAAAAAGAAAAAGAAATAATTTTACCTATATTAAATAAGGGAAAATTTTTTAATTCAAAAAAAAATATTTTATTTCAAGACGAAAATAACGTTAATTATAATTTGAATGATTTAGTATCTTTAGAAGAAATATCAAAAGTTGAAAATGAATTAATAAAAGTTATAATAAATAAATTAATTTTTTTTAAAAATATAAATATAAATTCTTTTTGTATATCAATATCATGTTTATCAAAAATTAACATATTTCCAATTGAACTATATAATGAATTAAGAGATATTACTTTTAAATATATACACACTGTTAATGTTACTTCTTTACAACATTTATTACATGCTTTATCGAAATATTATATAAAAACAAAAAAGCAGATAAACAATTCTGATGACTTAATCTACGATATATATAACTATTTATTTATTTATAAATATAAAGAAATATCTTTTAAATGTGCATGTAAATTTTTGCACATTTTAAGTTTGTTAAATTTGAGGAATGAAGATTATATATTGTTGCTTCTTTTTGTGATATCTAATAATCAAAGGCTGTTAGAGAATGGGCATGACAATAAAAAAAGTTATTTACATTTTGAAGATTCTACAAAAAAATATCCTAATTCTATTTTTAAAAAATTAGAAAAAATAAAAGAAGATACCTATTTTAAAAGTTCCTATAATTCATACATGTTTTTTGATATAAAAGATTATAAATTTGATATAATTAACATTATTAATAGTTTTAAAAATATAGATAATAGTTATATAATAAATATAATAGAAAGTCTATATGCCTTATCTTATTATTCATATTTTTCTATTCATATATTTATAATTATTAAAAATATTTTAATTAAGCAAATACATGATATGAAAGTATCAAATATTATAACCTTATTTTTTTCGTATCTTGATTTACATTTTTTCGATTATTCTTTATATAATATAGAATCTAATTTTTATGCAAATGATGAAAATAGTTCAAAAAACGATTCAAATTCAAAAGAAGTTGACTCATCTGCATCGTTTAAAGATGCACTGCCATTTGAGGGAACTATGAATGTCAAAATGGAAAAAGAGACCACACCTAATTTGAATTTACACAAAGATAGCGCAACCAACTTGAATTTGCACCCCCCAAAAAATGACTGTTTTTTTCTACGAAATAAACTAAATAGTGTGTACATAAATATGAGAAATAATTTCAAAACATTAACTGATGAAGAAAAAAAAAAACATGTCGAAGAATTAAAAGCTATTATGAGCCAATTAAAACAAAATAAAAAATATTTTGTTGAAAATATTTATCAGAATAATGATATAATTAGTCCAGAATATATTATATCCATGTTATATGATTATACCAATTCGAATAATGAATTTTATAATAAAACAAGTTTTATATCGGATTCTAAATTAAGCAATAATCAACAAAATGTTTCAAATAGTGTAATAAATGATAAGAAAAAAAAAGAGGTATCTAAAAAAAATATTGAAATTAATAAAAAATATGAACAGAATACTACTGATTATAACTTTGGATATGGAAATAATACAGAAGAGAATAAAAATAATTTTCTAAAAAAAAAATATACAAATTTAAATGAAAACCCTATTTTATCGTGTACAAAAAAGACATACAATTTTGAGGAAATAAAAAATATTGTTGATAATTTTGGTTCAGAAAAACCTCAAAAAATAAACTTAAAAAATAAAAGCTTAAGTGAAAAATTAGAAAAAAAACAATATTATGAAAATTTATTATTTTTAAAATATAGAGAATATTATAAAGAAGATTTAGTCAATTTATGTTTAGAAACTTTATTAAAAAATACAAATTATATTTTAAATAATTATAAACAATATAAAAATTGTAGTATATTTTTTTTATCACTTTTTTATAATATATTCTTCCCATACACAAATAATGATATATTTATATTTTTTAAATCAATACAAAAAAATTATAATATTTATAATAAAACAAAAAATTATAATAATACTCATAATTTTGACAATATATTAAAAAATATAGAATTATCTGATTTGAATGATGATACTATAAAAAATGTTATTGGATCTAAAAATTTATCACATGCTTTTATTAACACCTCAAAAAATACCCCACACCTCATTATACCATATTTAAATATTTTGCAACATGATAATAATTTTTTAAATAAAGCCATTTTAAATAAAAAAACAGAAATTGAAAATACACAAAATTATCAAGTAAACAATAACCAGGATACTAGTACTGAAAAGGAACCCAATCAAACTAACCACAATAGTGATATTATAAATGAATATGAATATTTTATAAATACATATAATTCAGATTATACTATGAAAAAAATAAATATTGAAAGCATCGTTCCTCTCAATCTTCTTTACAAATTTTTTCAGTTATTTAATTTTAACATAAACAACATTCAATTGATTCATCTCTTAAACGAAACAAATAAGGAAAATGATTTTATTGAAAAATCTGAAGAAAATGACAACAGTGAAGATTTAAAGTTAAAAAAAAAAAATGATATTTTACCTTACCAATTCAGAAATATACATTGCCCATTAATTCAAATAAAAAATAAAACCTTAATTGTTCATAAAAATTCGAAAAAAGTTTTTTCGAAAAATTTAAATATTATAGATCATTATTTTAAACCTTATCAAGGTTTGGTTATACAACATTTGGATAGTCACATGAATACCCTAATTAATATTTATGTTGATATTTATGTAGTTGCATATAAAGTAGATATTTTAATTGAAAGAAAAAGTAGCCACCATTACACATGATAAAATGTATATGTGTGTGTGTGTGTTTGTTGTTTGGCTAGCTGTAATTAACTAAATTTTTGTTCATGCTATTTTAGTGACTATATATGTTTTTAAGATTTATAAAGTTTATAAATTAAATTTGTAATTTTTCCAATTTGGAAGATTGTTTATTTTTAGAACTTTTAATATATGTTAACACATGCTGATTTATCAGCGTCTTATATAGTTTCATATTTTACTCCTCAATAAGTTTGTCCTTAAATTCGATTTTTAAGAACAACTTTTTTAAAATGACAAAATAAAAAAAGAAAAGTCTATCAGCTCATTATGAGCCCAGTCTTTTAATCAATTACTACGACAGATTCTTCATTATTTTCAATGTTGTCAATTATTATTTCTTCAACTTTTTTATCGTCATTTGTTTCCATTTTTTCCACAATAATAATATCATCCTCTGGAATGAATTTCATTTTTTTTGCACTGAAAAATGGATAAATAAAAAAAAAAAAATTTAACATAAGTACCATAAGAAAAAATGAGTACAAAACTTAAAAAATATATATATATATATATATATATATATATTTCTCAAAATCATAGTGTATATTTTTTATGTATACCTTTTCGTGGGCCTTTCTTCGATTGTTGCCACCTCTGTTTTTCTTTTTTTGGTTAATTTGTTATTTATTAAATATAAATTTTCCAGTGATTTATCCTCTTTTAAATGAATTTCTATTTGATTTTTAGTATCTTGAGAATCTGTTAATGTTAAAATATCATCATGTTTAATACCCCATTCGTGTAATGAATTTGATAAGCTTTTCATATAATCATCATCATTTTCTAAAAATGTATCATAGTCAAATATATTTCTATCTTGATTATCTAAAAATGGATATAGGAACGATAATTCGTTCATACATATTTCTTTTACAAAACTATTTAATGTTATATCATTAAAATTTTTGATATAAATATTTATCACTGGTTGTTGACATACATAACAATTTGGATTAGGTGTTTCTAAATTTTCTGCATTAACGATATTTCCTCGTGAAAATATTTTATTTCCATTAACAACATTTTTAATCCATATATGTTTAGCTTTACTGTCCCTTAAATTTATTTCTTTTTTGTTATCTCCATTTTGTTCGGTTTCCTTTTCTTTTAAAAGTTCAAAATGTTCAATAACATGAACAAGTTGAGCAGCTTGAAAAGCAGCAACAATTGCATTTGTTGATGAAATAGCAGGAATTATATTTCCTGCTATTGATTGTATATCAAATTTACTTTTTTGTTTAATTGAAAAGTTAATCATTCTTAAATTAGATAAACAAGTTATAAAATTAATACAATCATCATCATCTTTATCAAATATTAAATATTCTTCTGTTGTTTTTTTAATATTTAAATATTTATATAATTTATTAAAAGTACTTACATACATTTCTATACACTTTTCTTTATCCCATATATTTTGAGAAGATAATTGTATAGAATTATTTTCAGCTATTTTACCAGCTATTTTACCAGCTATTTTATCAGCTATTTTATTATCAGTTGTTTTCAAATTGTTTGGCATTTCCTGGTTTAACTTTTCAATATTATGGGGCTCCTGCTTGGAATTTTCTTCAAACAATATTGGTTTGGGCATAATTGTATAATCTTTTTTTAAAGAAATTAACTCATTTATTGTATCATGAAATAAATAATTAAAAATAAATCGGATAATCTCTTCTTTATCCATATTTCTTTTCTTTGATTCTTCTTCAATATGTTTTTTTATATCAATTAATGTTTCATTGTCATTTTTACAAAAAAATGTTTCAAAAATAAGTTTTCCCCATGCAACACAATGTTCAGGTAAAGATGGTGTTTGCCTTATAGTACATATTGCATAGGTTTTATTTTTTGGTTTTTCTTCACAATTATAACATTTTGTTTCATTTGAAAATATTGGGTAAACTTGTCCATTATATCCTGTACTCCCTGCTTCTATTAAAACTTTTTTTTCCGTTATACATAATTTATTAACATATTTTCGAGCTTTAATATTATCTAACGCATTTATTACATAATCATATTTTGAAATATCACTACCCTTCATAGTACACACATCAAATGTATATGCATTAATATTTAAGTCTTTTCTATGTTTTAATGCTCTTTCTCTTGCCACTATTGATTTATGTTTTTTTACATCTTTTTTTTTAAATAAAAATTGTCTATTCAAATTTGTTATATCAATTGTATCAATATCTATTATATCTATATTTTTACATCCTATAGTAATTATGCTTTTTAAAAATTCACTTCCTATTCCTCCAGCTCCTACCAGTAATATATGCATGCTTTCTAGTCTCTCACATATTTTGGTATCAAAAATTTTTCTTATAGTTTTATGCATTTTGTCAAAAAAAAAAATGATTATTTATAATATAGCTAAAAAAGTTATAAAAAAAAAGCAACAAAAAGAGATAAATATAATGTATGCTATAAATTTACAAAATATTTTTAGCAGTAATCCTTAAATTTTCACCCCATCTTCAAAGATAAGCTTTCCTTCATAATTTCTCTCGTAAATTATTTTTTAATATATATTTATTTTATATAATTTTTATTAATATTTTATTATTTTTTGTGTATTTTAGAAAGAGGCACTCTACGAAATTTTTTTTTTTCTTCTCTTAAAAAAACATGTACATTTATATATGTATTATTTGCGTATGTATTAATAAAAATGTCATGTAATTTTAATAGATAAATCACCATATTTAAAAATGTAACAATGAGAAAATGAATATATTTACTACAAAATAATTATATAATATAAATAATTATATTGTGCATTTCTATTTTCCTAAAGAATTATCGCCTTTTCTTATTTTCAATTATTCAGTACTTATTTTATTTCATTTTTCTATACCCTTATATAATACTAAGGGATAGACAAAATTCTTTTATATTCCATATAATGCTCTCTTTTCATTAATATTACAAGATGGGGAAATGCATATTTTAATAATTTAAGTATTCATTTTAAATATGGTGTTTTTTTTTTTTAATAAAAAAAGAAACCCATAAAAATGCAAGCATAATGAAAACATAATGAAAACATAATATTTGTTTTTATAAAAATAATATGAAATTATTCAAGTATGAAATGGCTTAAACATTTTTTTAATAAATCACAAGTATATATAATATTTTACAAGTTTACCAATTTATACCAACTATATTTCTATCTATAGGACTTAAAATAATTCTCTGTAACGATATTATAATGTCATATATAAATTTAGTCGGATTGTGGGTATTCATGTTAAATTCGATTAAGTTTCCTTTTCTATTTCCCACAAAAAAAATATACGTATATGTGTATACATTGTCATTGATTGGTTAAAATAGTTACAAAAGTAATTTATCTTATTAAGCATACACCTTTAAGAGTTTTATGTCCACAATAAAAATAATTAACACAATGCGTAAAAAATACCATATGAAAAATACCATATGAAAAATACCATATGAAAAATACCATATAAAAAATACCATATAAAAAATACCATATAAAAAATAGGTTGGCATACTAAATTTATGATGTAATATATTCAATTCATAATTGTAAATTAATTATATTAAGAATGTTTTTATTATTATTTTCTTTTCCCATATTATAGAATACATTGTTTTAACGCGCTCTTATTTTAACTGATAGTACTTCCATGTGTGTGTTTTTGAAATACTCAAAATTACAACTACATAAATAGTCATAAATTCTTAACATGGAATATTTTTTTTTTAAAATAGCTATTTAAAAATAGTTTTTTTGTAAAAAGTTGTATTTTAAAACATGTTTTACCTGTACATGTTTGAATATTTTTATAAAAATTGAAAAAAAAATAGCTGTATACAGAAATATTTATAGCTACCTATAATTGTATTAGTACCTACTTTTTTTTTTTTTTTTTTTGTTCATGTGTGTGCACAATTTTTTTTACACCCCATTTAAGTATTAAAAGTATGGTATTTTATGTATATACATGTGTATTCCACATATTTATATTACCAATTTTAAACTATATATTATTATTTTTCTTAAAGTATTTTTTATACTATGGATATTTTTTTAATTTAATTAATTATAAAAAATGTTTTAAAATGTATTTTGAAAAATTGGTATTTTCCATCTTTTCGATTTGATTTTTTTATTTCCATTAAAATAAAAGTTTTTATGTTAGTGAACATATAAATATTGCATACATGCACACGTATATAATTATTTATATACGTAATAGAAAATCCCTAAAACATTGTTCAGACTATTTATTTTCTGTTTTTTTTCCAAAAAATTTGTACACACAATTCAATTCAGAATGTCTTCAAATAAATTGCCAATATGCTTAATTTGTGATCAAAAGGGGTTTAGATGGATTCCGTTGATAATAAAACAATGGGAAATAAAGTATATGTTTTGTCAAGATGAAGAGATGAAAAAAACAATTATAGACACATTTGGTTTATATAATACAAAAATAAATAATGTAAATAATGTTATAAAATATATAGACGAATTAAAAGATGAAAATATTTCTTTATTATTTTTAGCATTAGGAACTAATAAATTTCATGAATTAGTTTTAGAATATGTTATAAGTAAAAAAAAATTTTATTATATATTCAGTTCTGATGTACCATCATTAAGTGTTCAGACTTTAGAGAAATTTAAAAATTTATTAAATAATTTTAATTCCGATAAAGATATAATATATGATGTTAAAAAAGAGTTTAAAAATATTAATAAACAATTTTATTGGAATATATTTAACCCTTTAATGAATGAACGTGTTTTTTATAATCTTAAAAATACATTGAATGAATTAGGACATATTCATGCAGTACAAATCGAATCAACATTTATTCCATTTTTAGTTGAAAGTGAAGATATAGGAAACCCATTATTTTATAGATCTATTTTAATTATATCTTTAATAGAATTTTTATTTGAAAATCCAAAAAATGTTCTTGCAAAATCATATTATATTAAAACGAAAGAAGTTGCAATTAACTGTTTATCTGGTAGTGTAGCATTTGATTCCTTAAATTGTTATTTTAATCTTTCAGTTAATAATTTAAGTAAAATATTTTCCTTAAAAGTATATGGCGAAAATGGTTTTATTGATGTATCATATACCAAAGAACATGATTGTAAGGAGAATAGAAAAAGAAACATATGCAGTCCAGACATTTTTGTGTATTCATTTTTATACATTTACCATTTTCACATTTCATCATTTTATTTTTTTTAGGTTTTCAAATGCAACGTTGCTTAAATCACTATGAATATCCAAACATATTTTCCGAAGATTCCCATAGAAATGCATTATCAGTAAGTACATAATGAAAAATAGATTGGTAGTACAATAATAAAATAAAATATCCACCAATAATGTGTGCATAAATATTTAATACATATATATATTAAATTTTTTAATGCACATTTTAATTATTAGGAGTTACAGTATTTCTTAGATGAACAGTTATATACGAATAAGTATATTAATTCATATATTAGTGCAACACATACTGCTATATGCTTTTGGAAAAGTAACGGAGATAATATAACATTAAAACATAAAACAGCTACTAATGATAATGAAACTGGTATTGAGTGTAAAATCGAATCAGGAGAAAAATGTGTCCTTGCATAACATATCAGAATATTTATTAAAATGCGAAAGAAAAATAATTTTATAAATTTTATTTAGTATATGTGTGTGCCCATTTTAGTAAATAAAAAATAATATAGATATGAATAATTGACAAAAAAAATATATAGCATTAATGTAGCCATAAATAAAGAAATAAATAAAGAAACAAAGTACTAAAAAAAAAAAAAAAACGATAAATTAATAATTTTTTTAAGATGAATAAATAATATAAAACTTGATGCGCATTAAAATTTCAAGATATGGTAGAAAACATAATTTTCTCTTCAAATATACACACAGTGTTATGTATAGGTATATGTTTCCTGGTTTAAGCAAACATTTTTTTTTTGAATTTAAAACAATCACCGAATACTAATGTGGTATTATTCGGGGGTTTACAAATTTTTCATGAATGGTATACTAAAAAAAGAAAAAAAAAGTAAAAACATAAATAATGGTGAGATAATAAAAATGTGAATTTCATAACAAACTTTGTTTACAATATAAAAATGTATGTTTATATATATCCGTTAAAAGTATGACAATATGTTTTGTAATTTTTTTTGAATTTTATATACATGCATGTTTTTATTTATTTATTTATTTTTTTTTTTTTTGTCTTTACTATATATGTGGTGTTTGCGCTTTGTATTTTCGGTATTTTTCATCATAACACTCGATCAAAAATTTTTCTTCACGTTTTATTGTATTATAAAAGTACAACCATGATACAATAAAACATAAGAAAAATCCGAAAATGTTAAATAAGGAAAGCTGTAAAACTGTGAAAATGAAATGCATATACGTATGTATGCATGTGCATATAGATAGTTAGATGTTGGAATATATTAATTTTTAACTTACACAAAGAGTAGTAGAACCAGCCAGTATAACATGGGTGGCGCATATATTTATATAATCCCCATGTTACCAAACTATGCTTATTTTTGATATATTTATTTATTAATAAATCTGCATTTAAAACATAAAAACAAAAATTTTTGGAGCAATGCAACAAACCAAATATTCTTAAAATTAATCCCATTAAGCTAAATAATAATGATAATAAAACAATGAATAAATAATAGTTATTATATTTTTTGTTGTAATATCTTGGTATATCGTATTTTTCAAATATATCCCCATATTTTAAAATAATTTTGATAAAAAAAGAGTTGGTTAAATTATACATTTTTATGTTTGGTTTGTTCAGAATATTTGATATTTGATTTGTAAAAAGACATTTTTGATATTTATCCAAAATAATATCATCAATATTAATAGACAAAGAATGTATATTATTTGTTTTTTCCATTTCATATTTATAATTTTCTTTCTCTTTATTTTTCTTATTTATTTTTCTGTATACTGAGTTTAATATAGTGTCATATTTATTGGTAGCTATAATTTTATATTTGTTTGAAAGGTTGGTCATAAATATTCTATTTCGAACTTTTCCAAACGGAGAAAATTTATTTATTAATAGATCTTTTGTTAATTGCATATTATTTATTTTGTTATTGTTATTGTTATTATTATTATTATTATTGTGAAGAAATGCACTTTTTCTAAAAGTAGAATATATTTCGATATTTTTTTGCGAATAATTTGTCCATCTAGTTAAGACAATTTTATCTGGGTAGGTGTAGATGCATATTCCATAATTTTCGATATAATTTTTGAAAAAAAAATAATTAAATATTAAAAGATTATGTAATATTCTTTTATTTATCCATTTTTCACAAAAATGTAATATAACAAATAAAAATATCTTAGTATAATATTCAATTAATGTTAAGATAAAAAAATACACATAACCATAATTTGGATTTACTAAGAAATTATAATAATTATAATTATTTTTATTATGTATAAAAGACAAAAAAAATTCAGATAAATGAAAAATAATAATAACTAAATAAAATGCATTAAGTGGAAAATTGTTTTTTATATTAATAATGAAATGGAAAAAAAAGAAAAAAAAATATATTAATAATATTTTTGCAAATATATAATTATATTTACTACGCTTTTTATACACATTTTTAGTAGGCTGGAATGCAACAAAAACATATATACACACAAACCCATATTCTAAAAATATATGCAAATAGTATTCAACATATTTATATATATTATATTTATACAATATTTTATTTAAGCTCCCATTCATTAAATATATCAAGCTCTCATAGTTTAAAAAGAAGATATACATCACCAAAGATGTTAAGAACCATATTACGACGTTCATTTTTTATCTTTGTAAACTAATTTAATACATGCATACATACATGCATAAATATGTGTATATATCTATATTTATAATTTTCTAGATATATCTATATTTATAATTTTCTAGGGATATCTATATTTATAATTTTATAGATATATCTAAATTGTTATAAGGCCATTATTCAAATATAAAAAAAATAGTAATATTTTCAACTTATAAATATAATTAAGTTTTAAAAACATTTTCTTTAAAATTTTATTTATCCTTTGAGATGGAGGAAATGCTACAAACTAAAACTGCTATATCATTTTTTTTCAAATTTAGTTAATATATATAATTACTATTTTTTTTGACGAAAATATCAAAAATACATAAACCGAAGAAACTACATTTTTTGCCACTATTGCGGCATAGCATTGCGACATAGCATTGGGGGATACGCATTTCTCTCCTACCGATTCTGCAAACGTACATACAAACAACAAATGAGCGTGAAGATATTTGTTTGCTCTTTTTATCTTAACAAACAATTACATGACCCATTGATTTTGTTCATTTTTTTATTTTCTTTTGTGTTTTATATAGCCTTGCTGAGAATATGCACTTTAACTTAGATATTGAATGAATAGAATTTTGTTTATCCTTTTTTTAATCTTGATCGGTTTTAAAAAATGTTTTAAAATAACCAATTCAAACAATATCCAATTTGTGGGGAAAAAACCCTTTTCCCCTCGATGTAATAATGTACTTAAAAAAAAAAAAATTAAAAAAAAAAAAAACTACATTTTTGATTTCGCATTAAAAGAGAAGGAAGCAAACAAAAGCGAAGAAAAAAAAAGTGAAGAAAAAAAAAGTGAAGCAAACAAAAGTGAAGCAAACAAAAGCGAAGCAAACATATTTGACGACTCATATATTTATCATACCCCAGTGTTGGTCAATGAAGTAATACAAATTCTAGATACCACATTAATGACCAAACAAAATGATGAACCAATCAATAATATAAATACGAATAAAGATGAGATGGTATCAAATAACAACAACACATTAATTTTGAATGAAGAAAATGTGTATGATACAAATAATGATAAATCTAAATTATATAATAATATTAATTATGATAAAAACATTTCAATATATAAAGAAGATGAATATTTGATAGATGCAACTTTGGGAGGAGGAGGACACACTTTAGAAATGTTAAAAAAATTTAAAAATTTAAAAGTTATTTCTATAGATAAAGATATTGAAGCAATTTATTATAATAAATATAAATTAAGATCATATATAAATAAAAATCGACTTAAAATTATTCACGGAAATTATAAAGATATCTTATTTTTATTAAATTATTATTCTTTACCAATATTTAATACATATAGTGCTATCTTAGTAGATTTGGGTGTATCTACTCACCAAATTAAAAGTAGTAAAAGAGGGTTTAGTTATAAATATAATGACATTCTTGATATGAATATGAATAAATATACAGAAAAAGAATATATCGAAAATCATATAAATAAAGAATTAAAACAAGACACCAAAATAAAGGAATTATATATGATAAACGAATCTCATGATGATGATAAAAATATTTATCATAAAAATTATGATGGTAAAAAAATACATAATATTTTAAATACATATAATCTTAAAAAATTAAAATATATTATACAAAAATTTGGAGAAGAAAAAAAAGCTTATAAAATTGCAAAAAAAATAATAGAATGGAGAAAAAAAAATGGGGAAATTATAACCACATTTGATTTAAAAAATATTATTCTTTCAACTTGTAAAAATAATTATAAATCAAATAATAAAGTTTTATCAAGAGTGTTTCAATCATTTAGAATCTATATTAATAATGAATTGTTATCATTAAAAAATTTATTATTATCTTCTCATAAAATATTAAAACAAGGAGGAGTTTTAATTCTTATTTCATATCATTCTTTAGAAAATAAATATATTGATTTGTTTGTTAAAAATAAAACAAAATTATGGAACCAAATTAATATACAACCAATAATACCTACTAATCAAGAAGTCAAACTAAACAAATCATCACGATCTGCAAAAATGTTTGCTTTCAAAAAAATATAACTAAAATGTAAAGAGCCTTTCATTGAGGTGGCATAAAAAAATGCATACACATACATATATATATATATATATATATATACCAACTTTATTTATTCGTTTCTAAATCTTTTGTATACTTATTTCCACATTTTTAATAACTTTTACTGTATTGCTTAAAAATTGATAAACATAAACATAAGCATAAACATTTTATTTAATCAAATTATTTTATACTATTACCCAGCTACCATTTCTCTCGGAAATGTTATTCTACATCCATATGCAGCTTCCTTAAAATGGTGTGTATAAAATATCTATCCATTGAACTATTGATAGATAGATATATATAGGGCATATAATATTATATCTGTTTATTTATCACATATAATTGATCCGAGTTTATAGTATTTTTTTAAAAAATATTTATGCTTTTCTTTGTACTGCTGCTAAAATGTCTATTTAAAAATATTGTCAACGTCATAATTATAAATTATATTTTATCTTTTATAAGCTGGTGCCTGTCGATTTCTTCTTATTCTACCTCCATATCCAGTTTTTCTCCTGATATATTCTGTACCGTTCATAATTTTCCTTTTTCGATCCGAAAAGTACCTTACAATTCCCTGTTAAAAAAATCCAAATAATCAATATCATATTATATATTTAAACTTTCACAATTTAAAACCTTTTAAACTATTTAGCATTAAAAAAAAAAAAAAAAAAAAAAACGTTTCCTTTTTCGTTATTCTTTTTATTGGGAATTTAAATCTTTACCAGGAGCTTTGGAACACTTGGAATTTTGGGTATTATATTTATACCATTCATATCTTAAGGTTTTCGAAGTAACAAATCTATGGTATATCTACCTACATACATATATATATAATAGCTCGAATAATAGCCAACAAAACTTATAAAATTTATAGATAACTTTGTTGATTTAAAACTCTTTTCTTATTATTTTATCAAAAAAATTGTGAAAATTTTTGAATTTTTCAAATATTATAATTTTTTTTATCCTTGGGTTTTAATCCCGATAAAAAGGGAAAATATATGTTGCTTTCATAAATTAGGAAACGTCATTTTATTAAGTTTTATAAGAGTCATTGTCACCATAAATTAAATAAAAAAAAAAAAAAAAAATATTTTACATGCATATGCATAATATATTATAACAAATTTAATCTAAAAAAAAAAGTGTTAATATATTTATTTTCTAGCCATTTTTCCACATAATTATATGCACATATGTTAATGTATATATTTTAATTGCACAATTCTACATGAACATGTCATAATATTAGCCATAAAAAAAAACGAAATAAAAAAAAAAAGTAGCTTAATTATTGCTTATTCATTTTATTTATATGAATAGGTAATAATATATATATAAATATGTGTGTATTTTTTCCCCTTTTTTTGTCTAAATTAAATATTTTATATTTGTTATAGTTTATAGCTTTTAAATAAATTCACAATCGCACATTTGTATATATGGTTATATATATATATTTTTTTTTTTTTTACAACACCATTTATATAACAAAATATTTCTCTTTTTATGGATGCTGATTTTTGTTTTTAATATTTAACAGTAAGATATATAATTGAATGATACTCAAGTCTCTATTAAAATTTTACTGATATCTTATTGATAATCTTTTTATATAATAATTTTTCTTTTTAAAATATTTATACAAATTTTATAAAAATGGAAACAGTTTTTAATATATACACAAAAAATATGCCAGATATGGACAGTAGAACCTTTGTCAAAATATTAAAAGACTCAAGTAATATACATATAAATTTTTATTTTTTTAAATATATATTTTGATTATTTCTTATGTAGCATACTAAAATGTATTACTCATAAATATAGAAATAATAAAATACAAAATTAACAATTTTTAAATCATTTATTTTACCATTCTTGTACATATATAAAAAATTTATAATTAATCTATATACTTGGTATATATTCACATGGTAATAATTTTTTTTTTTTTTTTTTTTTTTTTTTTTTTTCAGAGTTGTTAAACAAAAAAATAACAGCAGTTGATGCAGATATTACTTTTGCTAGAGTAAAAACGCAAGGATCTAAAAGAATTAAATATGACCAATTTGTCGAAGCAATTAAATATATAACTGAAAAAAACAAGTTAGATTATGATCAGTTTGTTGAACAATTATGTAATGAAGCTTCAAACGGACCAATACTATATGGAACTAAAGCTGAAGCAACTAGATTTCATGATGATAAATCAACATATACTGGTGTGCATAAATTAGGGGGACCAACAACTATTGACAAAAATAAAACACACTTTTCAAACATATCTGAGATCACTGATCGTTCTGAATGTAACATAAGGGGAGTTAATCTTAGCGTCGAAAAAAATATATAAAAATGTTTGCATGCCCCTAAAAAGGCATATTTTTGAAAAAGTGAAGCAAGTGACAAAGTGAAAAATATATTTAAGAGAGTAAAATTTTTTTTTTTCGTTTGGGTTTCATCCCTTTTATGCAATCTGTTATTGCGTTTTTTATTTTTTTTCTTGTTTTGTTTTGTTGTTTTGTTTTTTTGTATTTTTGTCTTGTATTTTTGTTGTTTTGTTTTTTTGCATTTTTAGTATTTCTTTTAAAGCTATTTTTTAAGGCTATTTTTTAAGGCTAGCGTTTTTAATTAAAAGGCATTCCAATTCTATTATATTTTTATACATACCAGCAAAATTGTGTTAAAAGTTTAAGTTTTATTTTCATTCCATAAACATTTAAAAATAATAAAAAATTAACGAATGATATAGAATAAAGACAAATATGCAGAGATTGAAATATTGTGAAATATTATTATGTTTAAAAATATGTCCATAAAATGTATCTCAAATTAATACTTATTAAGACTATGGTTAAAAAAGTAAAGATATCCTATTTGATTATCTTAAAATATATGTATGAAATTATAATTTTTTTATTTATTATGTTTTTTGTTTTTTAAAATTAATCTACATTTTATAGTTTGATACAAAATAGATTAAATTAATTTGTTATGCATATAGTTGTGATGTTAAAACATTGTATGAAAGGAAAATAATATAGTAGAATAAAATAGACAATTATAGATATTTTCAAATAAAATATTAAGAAAAATTTGTAATTTTTCAATGTTATTTTTTTGTAATAGAATTAATTTAAATATTTATATGTGCATTTCATGACTTTTCTTTGCATATATTTGTGCGTGTGTGCATATTATTTATGTTCTTTTACATATATAGAAATAAGAGGTTATTCTCAAGTATATTTAAAAATTTTCATTATTTTTTCTACATGTTTATATTTGTTAAAAAAATTTACTACACTTTTTAAACTTTATGTAAAGCTCTCTGCTCTCATAAAAATTATTAATAGAGAGAAAAAAAAAGACAATAGGATTTGTTTTTATATTTTATCGTATTCATTTTTTTTTTAATTTTTATTGTTTAGTAAAAAGCACATGCAATTTATTTGTTTTTTTTATTGTTCATTGTTTTAATGTATACAATACGATTAGTAATACACACAAACGTATTCATAGATATATAAAACGTTTCTATATATGTATACATATAATTGGCATAGTAAATACTGTTATATACATAGTTACATGTTGCCTTTTTTTTTGTTTTTTTTTTTTTTTTAACGTCTTTTTTCATGGGTAACGAGAAATTAGCTAGAATAATATATAAGTAAGAATAATAAATATATTTGTTGTGAAAATAAATTAAATTCGTATAATAAGACATAAATATATACATACTATTTTAGTGAGGTTTGTAAAACAAAGTGAATTATATTCTTTAGTTAACGAGATTAATTGTGTGGATATATGTGTGATAGAAATAATGGAAAATATTGAAGTGCTTAAAAGAAGTTTGAATACAGAAAAAGTATTCTATGAATTAGATTGGCATACACTTGATATGGATAAATCATTTGGAGATTCAATTTATGATAAATTTGAACAACTTAAAAGCAGTGATGATCTTATATCGAATAAAAAAGCAAAATATAATGTTAATAAAAAAAAAAATGATGATAAGAATAATATCGAAAAAAATTGTAAGTCTATTCTAATAAATAAAGAAGGAAATCCAATAGAAAACAACAAAAAAAATGTATGCAAAGAAATTAAATGGGATTGTAATTATAACCAACTATTTTGTGCATATAATAATGATACTAATAAATATGAACACAATCCAATTCCAAGTACTCCACTTTGTTCATGTATAAAAGACAAATCAGCAGAAAAAAAAAGTCCATATGAAATAAAAAAATGTAATTTTATAAAAGAAGTAAATAGTGAAGATTCATCTAAAATATGTTTTATTCCATCTGTTGATATTTTATATGATAATGAAAAAGTTATATTTTTATTTTTTATATCTGGAAACTTAGAAAATTTTAGTGTTCAATCAACCGATAATTATATTACTATATCAGGTAATAAAATCCCTTATGATATACAAAAATGTACCAATTATTATTCCCATGAAATAAAGAAAGGGTATTTTTTAAGAACTTATTATTTTATGAAACCAATAGATAAAGAAAATATACATTATGAGCATAAACATGGAATTATGAAAGTATGTGTCTATTTGCTCAAATAACGAAATACACCAAATTGTACATGCATAAATTTATTCAATATATAATTTCTAAAATACATATTAAGAATATATGTTGTTGGAAACGTTTTTTTTTTTTATATATTGGCATATCTCCATTTTATTATTATTATTATTAATAATTGTTCTACATATAATTTGCTTATTCTTATTTTGTACACTTATTTATTATATCCTTTTTTTACACAATGATTTATTTTTATCCATTAAGTTGTGCTAATAAATAATTTTCAAAAAAAAAAAAAAGGAATTATACTAAACATATAGTTAATAAAAAAATTACAAGAATGGTTTAAAAACATTAAAAAATAGTGTGTGTGTGTGTGTATATGCAAATAGCTCGAAATGCAATTATACATGTACGTACATAAAAAAAAATAAATTAGCTGTATGTATTACTATGTAGTAATATGTATTACTATGTAGTAATACGTTAATGGCTAAATACGGTCAAACGTGTGAGTAGTATAGGGGGAATATATAATGACAATAAAAAATAAGGTATTTCAATCGGAAGATATAAAAAATATGATATTTAAATAATCAAAATAATCACTATAATAATTATTTATATAGTTCTTCAAGCAATCTTTTATTTCCAGCAAGCTATCTTCCAGATTTTTTTTTTGTTTTTTTTTTTGGTGATTTATGGAATAATTTTTCGTTTGATTATTAACAAGCAAGGTTAATTTGTCATCGCTTGTATAAATCTCAAGGACATTTGCGTCTTCTTTCCTTAATATATATATACCATCGTTAAAAATGTAACCACTAAATGAACAGCAAATGCTGTCTAAATTTTTACTGGGATACAGAATTATGATAATATACACTTCTCTGAAAAAGTAATAAAAAAAAATGTAAAAAAATGTAAAAAAATGTAAAAAAATTGAGAAACGTGTTGAAAATAAATTGCGATAATTTTCATGAGTATGCAATTTTCATGGGTATGCAATTTTCATTACTTAAAATGCGGAGTGAACTTCTCATTTGGTATGGTAAAGTTGCTTAACAAATTGTAGGTCAATAAAACATTAGTGTTATGAACAGAAAATTTGTATAGATATTTATGCTGTTGGGTATAAAACTGATTTAAAAAGCTATATTCTGATTCAAGCTTTAATAGATATATATTAAAAAAGGGATAAACTGTGTTATATTTATTATTTTTAATAATGTTATATGAACTTAATTTTTTATATTCAATCATATCATGTCTATTATGTATAAAGAAATTGTCATTTACTATTCTGTTTCCAACATAAAATACATATATATGATCATCATTTTTATTAAACTCTTCATAATTAATTTTTTGATTTGTAAAAAAGTAACCATAATTATAAGTATTATATGCATTTAATAATTGTCCATCATAAAAAAAATCATAATTAACATGATATAATATTTCATTTGAATTTATAAATACAGATATATACATATTAAATATGTGTATAACTATATAATCGATTTTTAAATGATTATAATTTTTTTTAATAAATTTTATAAGTTTTAATAATTTTTGTGATTCAATTAAAATTATTTTATTATTATAATAATTAACATTTATTCTATTAATTACATATATTATAAATCCTTTATTATAATTTTTTAAAAAAATATTAAAAAAATGAGACAACTCATAAAATGTATGTTGTTCTAAAATTGAAGATACATCCATCATTACAATTTTATCTTTTGAATCATTTAATTTTTTTTTTAATAATTCAAGATAAAAAGTGTCAGAAAAATTATTTATATATTTTTCATTTGAAAATATATTTAATGTTTTATTATATTCATTATATTCATGTATAAGACTGTTACTTAATTTATTTAATTTATCTTTATAATATTCCTTTCCAACTTGATATATATAATTAATATTTTCTTCATATACATCACATAAATGCATAGTTTTGGAAAATATGTTTGTTATTATTTTATTTAAATTTATTGTACTCACATTTATATATTTTATATATTTGCTTATTCCTCTTAATTCTGCTATCGAATTTGGAAATAATTCTTTCATTTTATTTTTTAAGCTTTGATAAAATTCATTTTTATTATTTTCGATATTCTCTGCACTTGTGTCTTTAAATTTATTATAATATTTTTTTAGTTTTTCCATTTTATTTATAAATTCTCCAGTTTTTAAATCATTCATATTTATTAATCGTTCCTCTCTTTCTTTTGATGAATTTACAGCTTTTATAAAATTGTTATATCCATTGCTTAAATCTTCTACGTTTGTTTTAATTTCATTTATTAGATAATATAATGCCCCGATATGATTCATAATTCGTTTTTTATTGGCTTTATGGTGAAAAGGGTTTATCATACGGGCTTTAAATATTCCTAAATAACAAAAACGGGGAAACAAAGCATGTTACATGTAACTATTTTGAGATGTAAAACCGCTACTAAACGGGTAGTCAGCACAAAACTAGTGCATACATAATCCAAGCTATATACATACCCATGAAGTTAGTACAAACAATTCTATTCAATCATTATAACTATTGCACATATGTGTGTACTTACCTTCCTTTGGTAAAGCATATTGGATCATAAAAAATGCTATTATAAAATAAGAAAAGATCACGGATAGCCAGCTCATTTTTACCCTTTTTTTCGCCCTTTTTTTTCCCTCTTTTTTTCGCCCTTTTTTTTCCCTCTTTTTTTTGCCCTTTTTTTCGCCCTTTTTCCCCCCTTTTTAAAAGACTATTTTCTCTATGCCTTTAACATAGAGGATGTTTTTAGCCAGCGAGCACATTCGAAGTTAGTATTTTTTAAAAGAATGAATTAATAAAAAAATGAAAAAATTGCAAAAATTAAAGGTAAATATATATATATATAGCATTATGTATGGATATCATAAAATTTATATAAAAAAAATTTACGTAAATTTGTGTTTTTTATTATTTGCGGCATGTGTATAATAATACAAATGTTTTTACGTAAATATCATGCACATATACTTTTGATATATTTCCACAAATGTACAAAAGTTGTATATAAAAAATAAAGAACATGCTTTTTAATACTTTAACATTTTTAATACTTTAACATTTTCAATACTTAATATTTTTAATACTTAATATTTTTAATACTTAATATTTTCAATATTTTTAAGATTTTCAATACTTTTAACATTTTTAACATTTTTCTGCATTTATAAAATATCATTGATTTTTTTTCCCATTATTTTATGGCCGAAACGATAAAAAAATGCCACAATATACTTGGCTTGTAATGGATAATAAAATCACGAAGCTTTAAAATTACGAAGCTTTAAAAATTACGAAGCTTTAAAATTACGAAGCTTTAAAAATTACGAAATTTTAAGTATTAAGGAAAGTTATTATTAGTCTTACGATTTAACAAGTTTTATTAATTTTTTCAAATTTTTATTTATAATTAATATAAATATTTCCCCGAAAAAATGTTATGGAAGTAAAGCAATTATTTCTTGATCCTCTTGTAAATTTTTTTTAATCGTATCATTAGTATGGTTAATTATTTCATTTTTTGTTTTTGTAAATTTATAAATATCATTTAAATTTTGAACAATGGAAGGAAATACATTTACATAATTTGTAGTTACAACATTTTCCAAGTGTTGAATTGAATTTTTTAAATCACCGTTAAACATGGATGTGATTGATAAGTTATTATAATAAATAGCATAATCGCTAGCCACATTGTTTCTACTTCTGTTATTATTATTATTGGTAGGATTTATAAAATGTGTATTAATATTTAATAGCTCTTTAAGAGCAATTTCATATTCCTCTAAATATAAATATAAAAAATTAAAATTAATTTGAGAATGTGCCCATATATTTGTATTATCGGATGAAGGAATAGAATAAGTGGCTTTATCTCCTAAATCAGGATGTTTATTTTTCATTATATTTTTTACCACACTAAAATATGACTCTGCAAGGTCAAAACTTCCAATAAAAAGAAATAATTTCCCAACCAATGAAAGTGTATTTATATGATTAGGAAAATATTTAAGTATTTTTTCTTTTAACAATTCTATAGCTTGTTCTATATAATTTTTTTTTAATAATAAGTCACATAATATATAGCTAATTATAGTAATATAATGGAAAATTGTACTAATTTGTCTATTTTGTTTAAATAAAGGTGGAGATATATTATTATTGGATATATCCAGTAATACTTTATTATCTGTACATTCATTTTTATTCCTAATCTTGTTCATAAGTTTTTCATATTGTAACAATAAAAGATATAATCTATCAAATGAAGTAAAAAATAAACCAAGAGTATAAGGATAATAACAATTTATTAATCTTAATAAAAATGGAATCATTGATCCATTTTCTTTTTTATATTTTAATGGATACTTTTGAAATTTATAATTTTCTCCATCTAAATTTTCAAGTATATTTAAATCATTAGAAACATATCGATAGTTATGTAATCTTAAATTACAATAAATTTTTATTGTCATAAATAATACATATTCAAATGGCTCTTTTGAAGCAAAATTATTTATTATTCCTTCTAAAAATTCTACACACGTTTTTAATTTTTTATTTTCTATATAACTTTCTGATGTCCTTAAATATTCTCTTGTTATTTTATTTATTTTTTCATTCACATTTATGTTGCCTGCATTTAACTCATCTCCTAAGTCGTATATATCAAGGAGTTCTATTTCCATATCTTGTAAGGAGGCAGATGAATAAAAATTGGACTAAAAATTGGACTAAAAATTGGGCTAAAAATTGGACTAAAAATTGGACTAAAAATTGGACTAAAAATTGGACTAAAAAATGCGCTAAAAATTGGACTAAAAATTACACTAAAAAATAATAATGCATATTTATGTACCATACAAGTTGGTATTTTTCATCTGTTCCCTTTTTTCTATCGATTTTCCCACATATATACTGAGGGCATTTAAGGGATTACCTTCTTTTTCAAAAACAATTTTTGCAATCCTAATTTAAGCCGATTTATGTAAAAAAAATTTAACATTCTTCATTATTTTTATTTATTTTGTAATAAAATATATTTTTATATAATTAAAAAAAATATATAATAAATAATAGCTATTAAATATGTTTTATATGCTTATCATATTTTTATATTTTCTTGGTGCATTTTTATATTGTTTGCTTTGAAAAAATGTAAGAATGAAAAAAAAGGAGACATAAATATAATATATATTTGTCCATTTAAATTTAAAACAATTGTTTTTTATTCTCTATTTTTATATGTTGATATTTCCTATATTCATATTTTCCTGAGCATTTATTTTTGTCAGGTGTTCATTTTTTTTTTTATTTTGGCATGCATTTATTTGTTATTTCTTTAAAAATGGAAAAACAGGGACAAGATATATATACATATAATATAGACCAATTTGAAATCAGATTAATGTTCGAATTAGTAATATATATATATACAACATTTATGTGTTGTATATTTATAGTAATTTTATTCTCCCGTTATTTTATTTTTTTTTATTTTATTTTTTTTTATTTTATTTTTATTTAAATGTTCACAAAAACAACATTGTGTAACAATAGCTAATGAAAATTAAAAAATAAAAATGAACAATATGGTTAAATTGAAAATATTCATTAAATAAATATTAAATATAATAAAAAAAAAAAAATAAAATAATTATTATACCACAATTTACACCATATAAAAGGGGTACACAATAATAGTTTATACATATTCTCTACATAAATTATTTTTTTGGTGTTATATTATTTTACTGTTTATTTTTTCTCAAACAATTATATATTTGCTATAATTCGTAGACAAAATATTATTTTTTAAAAACAATGTGTGCTATATTAATTCCACTAAATAAAGAATTAATTGTATATGCCATTTTGTATATGCAATTTTGTATATGCTATTTTGTATATGCCATTTTGTATGTGCCATTTTGTATATGCAGTTTTACTTTTGTTTTTGCATTTGGTTATTATATGGGTTAAGTATATTTTTGGCTCTATAAAAAATAAGGAAATATTATTTTTTTTAATTTTGTAATGATAACATTATGTTTTCATTTTATTTTAACCTTTTCTTAATTTTATTATAAAAGTTGTCTCTTATAACTTTGTTCATGTCTATTAACTAGCCAATCTATATTTTAGAATAACGCTAGCTCATTTTTTTATTTTTTTTTATTTTATTATCATTATTTTATTATCATTATTTTTTTTATTATTTTTATTATTACTATTTTATTACCACATTTTTTATTGTTATTTTTTTTTATTTCATTGTCATTATTTTTTATTTCATTGTCATTATTTTTTATTGTTATTTTTTTTTTTTATAAAGTGTTTGGTCTCGTTATAGCGAAATAAATAAAAAAAAAGTGGCTATATATATGAACGTACATACAAAATACTTATTTATATAAGGTGATACATATTTATATGAACGTACATACAAAATGATTTTCAATAGACTGTTTAAAAAAAAAATCGAAATTGAAGTTGACTTGTACATATTAAAGAAGGAGTGTACACCCCTAGCTTTGGATGCAAAATTAAGCATTAACAAAAATGAAATATCAATTTATAATTCTTCAAAAAAATACATATTTAATGAAAACAATATTCATGATTTTAAATATCATGAAATAGACATGTGTCAATTTAAATATTTGCAAAATGGACTAGTAGAGGAATATGGGCTAGTTTTTTCGGAAATGAAAAATATGTACTATTTTTATAAGTATATAATGCTTACTTATTTAAATGGAAATATAATTTTAACTCGGAAAATAAATTTGTATAAATATACTCAATTTGAAAAAAAATTATTCAAAAAAAATTATTTTGGGGTTTTAATTTTTAATACGTCAAAATGTGAGCATATATTGGTGATCGTTAGATCGAATAAAATAAAAAATGGAAAATGCCCCAATATTCAAGCAAATGAAAAGGATGTTATAAATATAGATTTAACGACATTGGAAACAAACCAAGAAGAAAATAAATACATTACCATCTCTGATGAAACAAAGAATGAATTAATATATGATAAGGAATGTGAACAATATTACGAAGAATTTAAGATAAAAAATCTTAAAGAATTATATAAAAGAAATAAAATATTTTTAATATATATCCTAAACACTTTTAATGATATTTATTTGGGGAATGAATCTATTGGTCTCCATATACAAAAATATTTTATTAGTAATATGCTCAAATTTTTTGAATATAAAACATTATATTCTGATGGGGAAAATTATAAAAAATATTATGTAGATGGTAGTGAAAGTGGAGAAAATATTTCTAATAGTGCTAATACTGATGATAAAGGAAATACAAATATTTATGGGATGAAAAAAGGGGAAGAACAAACAGTTTTAAAAGACAATGATTATGATAATTCTCAAATTGAACAAATGGAAATATCCAGGTTTTCAAATTGTGATAAAAAATTAAATGAAAAAAAGAAAAATAGGAAAAAAAAAAATATAAAAAAAAATGAAAATTCTCAAAAAAATAATCAAGAAAAATGTCTAGCCATAAATTCTGATAAAATAATCAAAGACAACAATGATGATGATGATAATAATAATGAAGGAAATGAAATAAATAAATTAAATGAAAAGGTTCTAGTTATTATAGAATCGAATAAAATATTAATAGAATATATTCGAAATATATTGATATATAGACACGATTTTAAAAACGATATAATTAACATAAAACAAAATTATGCTGATACACATTTAAATTCCCAAGTATGTGGAAAATATAGTGATGTGGATGAAAGAGAACGAAATGGAAGTAAAGACAGTGATAATAATAGAGAAAATGATGATGATAAAATCAAGAATTATTCAATATTATCTGATTTTGAAAATTCTGATAATGTAGATGATAATGATTCAAATAGTGATATGAAATATAAATATGTAAATACAAATGAGAAATATTCATTTGTTTTTAGACAAAATTATATCCCATCAAAAGGGAGATGGAATAATAAAAAAAGTCGATGGGTAGAACGAAGAGAAAAAAGAGATCACATTATGGATAAAATAGAATCTGAACAAAATGAAATAAATTATGATAATGTGTTTAACGATTTAAATATTTACAAATTTGATGAATATGGAAAGGAAAAGAAAATATATAATTCAAAAAAAAATTTATTTGAATATAAAAATGAGAAATGTATACCAAAAAATGCACATATTAATGATCATGAAGGAACTAAAATAATAGTATTAAATGAAAAGAATGAAAATAATTTATTTATGATTGATGTGAATAGTGAAAAGATAATACAAAAATGGGATACTGAATATATACCTATAGTAGAATTATTAAAAAAAGAAGAAAATATTTATTGTGGTTATAATAAAAGTAGCTTATACTATGTTGATACACGAATCAAAAATTGTATACAGAATCAATTACAATATAGTAAACATACTCCAAATATTGAACATGCCAGTATGGATAAATATGGAAGAATAGCATTATCAAATACACATGGTGAAATAAAATATTTTGATGGTAAATTAAATAAATATAATACAATAAAAAATTGTAAAAATTCAATTTTTTGTTCAAATGACATTGTTGATTTAATTGTATCACAAGATGGTTTATATTCTGTAATTACATGCGAAAAAAATGTAATAATTTGTGAAAATGTAATAGAAAATAACAACAGTAATGATAGTGTTTTTGAAAAATTAATTAAAAAATCTGATCGTTCAAAACAAAAAAAAATACTTCTCCAAATACATTATATTGATGTATTTACATATAATCTTGGAAATTATGTATTTATTAAAAGTCTAATAAATAATGATAGCACATTAATATTCACCTTCTCCAAAAATTTTTATGTAGTATGGTATTTAAAGGAAGTAATTAATAATCAAATTTCTTATATTATTAAAAAAGTTAATGATAATATTTCTGATATGTCATTTTATAATACAAATAATATTCAGGGAATTATTATGGCTACTGAAAATTCTCTTAAGTCTAAACAAATTAATTACATATAATTATACAACTTGTTTATTTGCATATGTATTATTTTTTTTTTTTAGCTAGCCAATTTTTTTTTTTTTTTTTTTTTCGAGCTATTTTTTATAACTCAATTTTTCGATATCCTTACTTTGGCTATTTTGGGTTAATTCTTTTCATTATCATTTGATATGCTACTTCATTATGTTTCTACAATATTATATATATTTTTTTAAACTTGTCTATACATATTTATATTATTAAAAATAAATCCGATTATAATATATGTAATATAAAATTATAATAATTCTTAATATTATTGGAACGCGTGAAAATTCGAAGGCGAGTATTATAGGATTTCTCCTTAATTCATGAATTTTATAAGAAAACGTGAAACTATACTAGTGCATAAACATATATAAAATATTTAGCTAATATTTAAAAAGAGATGTTTTATTGTATAAATAAAAAAATAAATATTAATTAGATTTGTGTAATATAGAGATCTTCAAATAAATGGTTAAGAGTATTTTTCAATCCAGACAGAATAAATATTATTGATCATGTTATATAATAAAAAGGATAAAGACATATATTAAAATTTATTTTTTATACCACCCCAATTTATGATGTGTCTAGATAATTATAATATATAATTATTATATGTGAGGGTAAAAACTAGTGACATATTTATTGAATCAATGGTCAAATTATAGATATTTTAGAAACATTCCTAATTTATACTTTATTTTAAGAATATAAATATGCATTTACATATGTATCAGCATAGTGTATAACTTTGCATATGGTGTAGAATTTTTCGTATAGTGTAAAATTTTGCATATATGTAAATATTTTCCCTGCCCCGGACAATTTGAAAACGGTTAGATTAACTAATCAATGTTTGTTTAAAATGAGCATGTATTCGATTTTATTTAAGAACATATGATATAGAATATATTTGGATGCAAAAAAAAGAGGAAGCTATAAGTTGTGTGTTTCAAAATCACATTTAATTGGTTTATAGTTTATTATATTATTAAAGGAATTTTAAATAAGTGTATCTAACTTTTAAAAAAATGTCTTAATTTTGTTGGTAATATATTCAAAAATATGTTTGGGTTCTTAACATTGTAAATATAGATATATATTTTATTATTTTTATGATCAGATTATTATTTAATTTTTCGAAAAATAAAAAGTTTGCTAAAGGGCGACTTGATTCATTGAATCATTTCCCTTGACAATTTGTTCATTAACATGGTTCAAATGTAAAATAGTTTTAATAGTTTTGTAAAAAAAAGAAAAATTATAATATATAATTTTATAGTTATATATTTCCCCTTTTATAAAAAAATTAATGTTTTATAGATATGTGTATTATAAATATAGTTTTCTACAATTTATTAAAAGTATTTAAGAAGGGAACTTATTATATGTGTTTTTTTTTTTTTTTTTACAATTCGATTTTCATTACTTTTTTTTTGATTTTGTCACTTTTGTAATTTTATTTCGAGTTTTAATGCTTATTTTAGATATAGGAATTTATAATTTTCGTCATACTTTTATCTCTATATTTTTTTATGCATATAAAATTATATTTATTTCATATCACGTTATATTAAAAAATGAATTATTATAAAGATAATAACAATACACGATTTTATATATTTATTTTATATATTTATTTTATATACACATAATAATATTTAATAATAAATAATGCTATATTAATATATATTTATTTTCTTTAGATATTTTACTTTTTTTGATTGTTCTTAATTTATAATTCTCTTAATATATATTTATTTATTTATATACATTTTTATTTATTTATATTTTTATTTATATACATTTTTATTTATATACATTTTTATTTATATATATTTTTATTTATATATATTTTTATTTATTTATTTATTTATACATATTTAATCATTTCTTATTTATCCTGTTTCTTTTAAGTCCTCTACATTTTCATTACCTTTTTAATATCTTTCACCTTTTATATCTTTTGTTTTTTCCTTTTCTATTCCTGAAAATTCAGAATTTTATTTCATATATTATGGTGAATATGCATTCTTATATTTATATAATTTGATTTTATTTATATAATACATCAAAAAAACATATTTCGATTTTTACTTAAATTTTTATCTCATCTATAACACCTTTCCATTGTTACTAATTGCAAAAGGGCGAGCAAAATCCCCATATGCATGCATATACATACATATATATATTTATATATATACTTATTTAAGCGCAATATATCTAAGAATATATGCATACCATTGTGTAGGAATACATAATATGGTTATTGGTTGCTAACATATCGCAAAGAGCGGAAAAAAAATATATATATTACACAAAAACATTAAAAATAATAGCAATACAAAATGAGTAGTGAAATTTTAAACGCAACAATCGATGGGGTTCTAAATACGAAACTTCATATTCAAAATATCCCCCCACATATTACAGACTCTCATTTAAGATCAGCATTAGGAAACGCAGGTCAGATTAAAGATATATGCTATTTTAATAAAAACAAAAAACAAATAAATAATAATTTTGGTAATAATAAAAAGATATATAACACAGCTTTGATCACATTTAATACTCATGAAGAAGCGTTAAATGTTTTGAAAAATATAAAAAATCTAATTGATACAAATTCTGAAGAGAGAACTATTGAAGCTAAATTTGCTGTTCCAAATCTTAATAACAATATGGTTAATAAAAATAATATGAACGTAAATATGTCTAACAATAATAACAATTTCCAAAATAACTTTAATAATGAAAATTTTGGTAACAACAATAATAATAATAACAACTTTAATTTTTATAATAACAATTCACAAAATAGCTTTATGAACAGAAATGTAAGAAATAAAAATACAAATAACTTAATGAATATAAACAATATGAATACAGCACAAATGAATACAGCACAAATGAATACAACACAAATGAATAATATGGGTATGGTAAATCAAAACAATTTTATGGTTAATAATAACTATAAAAATAACAAAAATATGAATGATATGTTAGGAGATGATAATATAACCCCAAAAAGTGTTAATAGCAATATTAATAATAGTGGTAATAATAGTCCAATATTTAGACAAAATAATAATAATAATAATAATTCAAATATATACCAAGGTAATAATGATAGTGCACTAGATGAATATAATGACAATACAGAAGGACTAAGTTTATGGGAAATATATAAAGATAAAAATAATAACACATTTTATTATAACAATTTAACAAAACATAGTCAATGGAATAAACCAATACATCCAAATAAACTTTTCCAACATAATAATAATGAAAAAACAAAACAAAATGGGCCTAGTGGAAGTAATTTATTTATTTTTCATATTCCTAGTGAATGGACTGATTTAGATTTATTTCAACATTTTTGTTGTTTTGGAAATATAATTTCTTCAAAAATTCAAAGAGATAGTACAGGAAGAAATTCAGGATTTGGTTTTGTTAGTTACGATAATGTTATGAGTGCACACCATGCAATTCAATTTATGAATGGCTATTTTGTTAATAACAAATATTTGAAAGTTCAACTCAAAAAAGGAGAAGATACAAAAGAAGTACAGGATTAAAAAAAAAAAAAAAAAAAGTCTAAACTATATGTCATTATTATTAAGTAAAGTTACTACAACTTTTTATAATACAAAACAATTAGCATACGAATATGGATATACATATTATGCAATCTCACTATTATTGCATGTTTTACCTTATTTATGCAGGTTTTTAAACACATTATTATATGAATATGTAACATATTTTATGCATTTACTAGCTAAAAAAAAAAAAAAATTATAATTATAATAATATTGTTAAGGAAAATGTTCATAAAGTGGCGAAAAACACATGCCTTGTTCAGAAAAAAAAAAAATAATTTATAAAAATGCATATTGCATAATACATTTATTTTTATTTAATAAAGTGTTAAAATATTTATATATTAAATGCTTTATGTTTTTTTATTCTACAAAATGTTAAAATAGTTACATTATATTTATCCATATATATATATACATACATACACAATTATATATGTGCGCATTTTTGGTAAAAGGATTTACTAAACATTCATAACAAATTTTAATAAATATACATGAACACACACATACATAAATACACATATTCATATAATAAGTTTCTATACATATAAATATACTTAGTAAAAGATTCATATAAATTTGTATCACATTTATGTGCCTTATAAAATAAAATATAATACCTGTAAAATAAAAATATTTACCGCATATATATATATATATATATATATATATATATATATATATATATATATATATATGCTTATACTTGTATATGTTTATTCATATATATGCATGCATTTTACTATTTACTTGTATAGATATTTATTTATCTCTATTTTTTAAGATAGATATGCCTTATCATAATATGCTTTACTTTTTTGATTTAACAAAACAATAATACTCAATTAAATAAACTTTACATAACACACCCATTTATAAATAAAAGAGGAATATTTAAGAACATTGAAAAAAACAAAAAGCGATCATTTTTATCATTTCGATTTTTTATAGAATATGTAAATATCACACATACTAATATATGTAACAATTTTTGCAAATTTTATAAATGTTTAAAATGAGTTAACGTTTTTTTCGGTCTACATTTTTTTTAGTAATACCACGTCTAGTAGTTATAATAATAAACCCGTATATTGTTCTATCAATTTCAAATGTGAAATATAATCCAACAGTTTTCATTCATGGATATAATATTATAAAAAATATGAGTAAGCTATATTTCACATTTTTCAGATTATATCATACATGTTTTAATTAAGTAAATATCCTTAAAAATGTTAATTTAATGATTAAGTAAGTTCGGAATTATGGACATAGGTTTATATAAATGCACACATATGGTAATCATTTGGGTATACATGCAATTGGGTAAAATTGTAGTGAAAAACAAAAAATATAAAAATAAAAAATAAAAAGTAAAAAATAAAAAGTAAAAAATAAAAATATATACAAAATTAATAGGATTATATTTAATTTGGCAAATATATGATAAAATATGGGAAAAGACCACAATATTTTTGAATAATATATACATACAATTTGAAGGAGGCTATTTTAATCATGTTTATTTATTTTCCCATTATTATAAGTAAAATATTTATCTTTATATGATAAAATATACACACACACACACACACACATTAGTGTATATTTGGGTTGGGAAATAAAAATAAACTACTTAACCAAATGGCTTGCAAATGTTTTTTTACATATAAACACTTTCTTTTAATCATAATGTCAATTATTAAAAAAATGGATATAATACAAATTATAAATTTGATAAAGTTTATTATTAATTTTTTTTGTATAAATAATATAAAAGGTCTTTATAATTATTATGTATGAACAGTTAATATGATTATTTGGACATTTTGTTTAACTGTTCAGTTTTTATTTACACAGCTAGCTAAATATTGTTATTATTTTTTTTTTTTATTATTTTTTTTATTATTTTTTTTTTTTTTTTTTACGGACATTTCGATAAATTATATGGTTATTCTTGGTTTATGGTACTATTATCACTTGGTGTGTTTTCATTATTTTGTTCGCTTTGATTATTATCGTCTAAATTGTTTAGTGTTATATTTGTCTCGTTTATGTTTGGTAAATTATTTACAGGGGTATGTGGTTCATTTTGTATATTAACATTATTAATGTCATGAATAAGATTATTTTTTTGTGTAACTGTATCAATTGTGGTTGATACATATCGATTATATTTTACAATTGTAATAAAAGAAAATGTAAATAATATAAATATATAAATAATATATAATCTATATTTATTAAATATATCTTTATTTTTTAAGCTTTTCATAATATTTTTAGCAATATCTAATTTATCAGTAACAAAAGAAATATTTGAAATATTTTTTTTTAGTGATTCTTTTTGTTTATTTAATAGTCTCATAACATCATTACTAATATATTCAGAATTGTCTAATAATATTTTTGATTGATTTATATATACATCACCTTTTTCTATTATGTCTATGTCAGTAAGAAGATATTCTCTATCATCATCAAAATTGTTATTAATATTTTTTTTTGTTAAACTATTTTCTAAAAATTCATCTTTATATTTTTTTAATTTATATTTATATTCTGTTATTTTTGTTTGTATTTCATTTAATTCATTTTGTTGATCACTAATTATTGTATTCGTTTCTACTTCGAGTTGCATGCGTTTAAACATGCTTTCAGCACTATTTACTGCTTTCTCATAAATATTTAGCAATTTATTTTGATCTGAATTATTATCTTTTATAATTTTTTCAGTGTAATTAACTGTTTTCATATATTCATAACAATTGTTTTTGTAATCATTATATAATGAATCCGACATTTTTATATTCAACTATTATTTTTTTATAGCAATTAAAGAAATAAATGTAATGCCTTTTTATACATACATATATATACACATTTGTGTGTATATTTTTTTGATATAGTCTAAGCTTATATACTATGTGTGTTTTGAAAAATTTAATGATAATGTTTCAAGTTTCAAATTTGAAAAACAAAACAAAATGAGTATCAAATTATTAGATATATATGGTATTTGACATAATTTCGAAAGGATGCTAATTATTTTTTTTTTATTTTTTTTTATTTTTTTTTACTTTTTTTTACTTTTTTTTGATTTGTAAACAATGTGAATTTTTCATATGTTTGTGTATAAAACTTCCCTTTCGATATTGTTCATATAATAACTAATTGAACATTTTAAGGTAAAAAAAAAAAAAAAAAAAAAAATATATAATAACTAGTAAATAATCAAACAAACAAACTAAAATTATAAATTTTTACAATTTATTTTGCGTGCATTTTATTCCAAGTTTTGTCAAAAATATATTAAGTCATGGAAAATTAATCACATATATTATTTTTTTTTAATACATTAAAAACGGTGTTTTTATTTTCCCACAAATAAAATTCAAAGAGGAATAATAATAAGAAAAAATATTTTTTTTTATATATAGTAGGAAAACAGTATTCTACTGTAAATTGGGGTATACATATTGCATAGCAATTCATGCCGTTTTGTAAATTCTCAAAAAAAAAAAAAAAAAAAAAAAAAAAAAAAAACCCTTTTTAATAGAACTATATGCTTAAAAATAAAAGTTAAAATGGAAAAACAAAGGTAACAAAATATTACTGAATTTAGAGTATTATTAAAGGTACTACAATATAGCTAGTATTGTTATATTTCCAATAGTATATAATGACAATAATATTTAGCAAGGGTTTTATTAAAATGATAAAAATATTTGTGATGAAACAAAATACCTAAATTAAGTATTAAAAATTTTGTTATTTTATCTACCCATTTGTTCAATAATTATCCATACATTTGTCATAAAGGAAAAAAAAAAAAAAAAAAAAATAAATAAATAAATAAATCGCTTGAAAAAAGGAAGTATATTTTTCAAAATAGGCATAACTCTCTATCTGATATATGTACCTTTGTATAAGAATATAAAATAGTTTATTATGTATCTGCAACGTAAAAATCAAAATGAATAACACAAAATAGATAAACATATAAAAATAAAAAAAAAAGAGAGATACAAAAATATCAGGTATATATATATATATATATATATATATATATATATATATGTATACTTGATCTTTTTGGTGAGAATTTATTAATATAATAAAATTTGATAGATTCAAAATGGACGAATTAGGAAATGTATATGATTGTGATTTATTGTTTAACGATAATGATGAAGATGATATAAATTTAGAAAAGGATGAAAATAATTGTGAGGATACAACAAGATTGGTAAATGAGGAAAATGAAAGCTACTTGAAAAATATCGATTTTGATATAAAAAATAACATGGACAAAATTTCAACACAATATTTATTTTTATATATAAACACATATAAAGAAAAAAATATAAAAAATGTAAAAAAATTATATAATTTAAAATTTTATGATATACATTTAAGAAAAGATGAATATCCTCTCTTGGAAACCAAACACAATGTTATAGAATATTGTATTAAAGAATTAATAAATAAAGAAAATGAAAAAAATAAATTTGATACTATCCAAAACAATGATAACAATACTAATTATAAAGATGAAGAAGATAAATATTATCTACTAAAAATATATGAAACTATTTTAAAACATTTTCCATATAGCTTTAAAATATGGTATTATTATATAAAGGATAGTATTGAAATGGTTAGTGATATATATTATAATAATAAAAAAGAATATGAAAAAATAAATAAAATTTTTGAAAAATGTCTTTTATATTTATATAATTTTAAAAGTATATATATTATGTATATACAATTTTTATATATTCAAAGAAATGTAAAAAAAATAAGAGAAGTTTTTAATAAATCTTTACAAAATGTATGTCTAAATCAACATGAAGATATATGGAATTATCAATTAAAATTTATATCAAAAATAGATAGCAAATTAATTAATTATGAATATATAAAAAGATATGTTACAATATATCCTGAACAAGTCATATTTTTATTTAATCATTATATTAAATATAAAATGCATAAACAAGCTTTAAGCACATTTTTTTATATATTAAATAATGATGATATAAATTTTGATTTAGGAGATAAAACTAAATATGATTTATATAAAGAAATATTTAATTTAATTAATTCATCTAAAACGTTAAATAATGATGTTATGGAAATTTTAAGAAAAAATTTGGATATTTTTAAAAATTATGAAAATATTACTTCTCTATATATTTTATTGGCTAATAATTTTGTTTATGAAGGAAGATGGAATAAAGCTATGGATATATATGAAGAGGGAATATCTGAATCGTATTCTATTAATGATTTTTCTGTACTTTTTGATAATTATATAGAAACCTTGAAAATTTTAATAGATCTTAAAATACGAAATCACGATGGAAATAATATTGTCCAGCTAGCCAATAAGAATGATCAAGAAGAAGAAACTGATGAGGATGAAAACGAAATGAATATTTCTGATGATTTTATTATTGATTTATATATGGATAAAATAAATTATTTACTGGATAAAAGAAAAATATACATTGCAGATATAAAACTTAAAAATAATAAAAATAATGTATATGCATGGTTAAATAAAATAGAAATTATAGATAATGAAAATGAAAAAATCAATATATTTAATCAGTGTTTAAAATATTTTCAAGATAATGATTATATTGGGAAATTAAGTGATGTATATATTACTTATGCTTATTATTACTATAATAATAATAATTACAAAGATTCGGTAAATGTTTTTAAAAAAGCTATAGAAGATAAAAATATTAAAAATTTGAATGAAATGGCAAATATATTTTGTTCATGGATTGAATTGGAAATTTTAGAACAAAATTACAATGAAGCATTACAGATTGCTAGATCATCTATTGATTTTGATAAAAATAATAATTTTGATAAAAAAGGATTGCAAATAGTTAGTTACAACTCTGATCGAAATTCAATTAGAAAAGATAATACAACTTATGGTTTTCAAAATGTACAAAATAAATTTAATTTAAAAAATTCTATAAAATTAGTATGTTTAGTATTAGATATGGAAATAAATTATGGAACTGTTGAAACAGCTTTATGTATGTTTGACTTATTATATCATTCTAAAAGTATTACGATTAAAATGGTTTTGTCATTTGCTAATTATTTATATGAACAAAAATATTTTAATGAATGTTTTAAAGTATATGAAAAAGCTATTTCAATTTTTCATTATCCATATCTATATCCAATTTATGTTAATTATATTAATAAATATATTGAAAGATATAAAGATAAAAATATTTCGTATGTACGTGAATTATTTAAACAAGCCATATATGGAACTGATAATAAAACATATGTGCCTAAAGAATTTTCAAAATACATTTTTTTAATGTACATTTCGTTTGAAGAAAATTATGGATTTTTGAAAAAATCGTTAAGTATTTACAAAGAGGCTATTCCATTTTTGGAGGAGCAGGATAAAATTAAATTTTACAAAGTGTTTATTTCGAAGGTAAGGCTATATTTGCTTGTTTTTTTATGACTTGTTCATATTATTACTTATTTTAGCTAGCTATTCCATAATTTTGCACACACATATTTCGTAAATTTTGCACTTGACTTGCGTTTTTTCCATCTTTTCCATTTTTTCCATTTTTAGATATCCAAGTCTTATGGAATTCACAAAGCTAGAGAGGCATTTGAAGAGGCTATTCAAACGCTAACGGATGACCAAGTACTTTATTCGTCAAACTACATATATGAGGGCGTGTTTTTTTTTTTTTATTATTTTTTTTTATTATTTTTTTTTTATTATTTTTTATTTACGCTTATTTTATTCAGGCTAGAGAAATTTGCTTGCTGTATATTGATATGGAATACAAGTTAAATGAATATGATCGAGTAAGAGCACTTTATGTATACACTGCTCAGTTTACAAATCCATTGAAATTCCCCAAATTTTTCCAGGTTCGACTTTTTACATACCACACTTTTTGAATATGTTTTATATTCCGTCTATATAATAATACCTGAACACATGTACATGTGGGCAATAGTTGTACATGTTTTTTTTTTTTAATTATGAGATATTACACACACATATTTAATTTATTTTTTCTGATATAGGATTGGAGAGAATTTGAAGCATTGTATGGAAATGAGCACACATTTAGAGATATGATAAGAATTAAAAGAAGTGTGCGGAGCATGTTTACGTAAGTTTATATGAAAAATGAAATAAATGAAATAAAAATAATGAATGTCTGTTTTAGCTATTCTATAAAGCTTCAAATGTAGGATGCCGGAATGGTGTATATATTATGACATTTATTTATTTTTTTTTTTTTTTTATTTATTTATTTTTTTTAGAAATTCAAATAGTGCTTCATTTAAGGATAAGCATGAGGAAACAGAAGAAGGGAAAATAGAAGATACGAAAAGAAAATTAATGGAAATTATTGAAAATGAAACAGGTGAAAATAAAAAATTAAAAAAAAAATGATTGAAAATAATTCATACAATTATGCTGGAAAACTATGAAAGAATAATTGAATAAAAATATAATAAATTGTTTAAACAATCTGGATGGCAGTTTTAAGGTATTTATATATGTGGGTGTATTACCCCTGTTTCATCTTTTTGAGTGTCATAATTTGTAACAAAAAAAAAAAAAAAAAAAAAAAAAAACTTATATATATATATATATGTATGTTTGTATTATCAATAATATGACATGTAACCCTTTGTTTTTTAGAATTTTTTTTCTTTATTTTTATTTCTTTTAAATTAAGTTTATATATACTATATTTATTTATTATTGTTTTTTGGTATTTTTTAAAAATTTTCTCCTTTAAATATAAGTACATTGATTATATATTTAATACAAAAAAAAAAAATGCTATGAAAAACACATGAATAGATAATCCTATTAAAATGATAAATTAATAAAAAAATGTATTTTTAAATATTGTCCACTTTAAAGGAATAAAAATATTAATTATTATGTAATAAAAAAATATTGCGATTTTTTATTATGATTAAAAAAGAGAAAAAAATATAAATGTTCTGTCTTATTGAAAAATAATTACGGATAAAAAATTATAAATTTGTCATTTTCTCCCTGTATATGTAGTATGTATGTATGCATGTATATAGCCCGCTTATATCAATTATTATTTTATTATACATATATAAATTAATTTATGTTTTGGATATATATGAATAGCACAATTATGGTTAGTGGTATGAAATTATATTGAGAAATTTTAAGGAATTAAAAAAATAATAAATATTAAGGTGAAAATAAAAAGGTTTATACAAAAAATACGATTTTACATAAGCCTTTTTTTCATGTCTTGCTTGTATTAGCATTACATTTGTGTCAATTTACATTTTGTTATAGTTCATAATTTATGACTTGTTAATATTTATTATAAATAATAAAGTAGAAATATAGAGAAAATATAGAGAAAAAAAGTGCTGACGTGTAGAAAATATAGAAAAAAGTTCTGACGTGTAGAAAATATAGAAAAAAGTTCTGACGTGTAGAAAATATAGAAAAAAGTTCTGACGTGTAGAAAATATAGAAAAAAGTTCTGACGTGTGTAGAGAGAAAGTGTTGGGGCATATAAAATGGAATACACATTCAAATCGTATAAGCATAAACATTTAATGTTATTAAAAGAAAAATGGGGGGGTGAAATAAATAAGCATCTATTATATTCCTTAAATGATATTGATACTAGGATAGAAACAAGAGAAGATAATAAGAATAAAGAATCATATTTATTAGAAAATAAGGAAAATTTGAATAACCATTTTTATGAATTAAATTATTCTAATATATTTAACACTATTCAATATTCATCAGTATGTATAAGTATTTTTATAAATGAAAATGAAACAAAAGATAATATTATTGGAATAGTTTCAATAGATTATGATTTGTTACCAAATTTTGAAGATGTAGAAAATGAGTCTTATTGTAGTGATAATAAAATTGAGAATATTAATTATTTTGTAAATGAATTAAATTTAGATGATTTATATTATTATTTATCATTGTACATAAAAAAATATAATATTGTGTCTAATTTAAATAATAATAATACATTAATAATAAATTTAATAATAACAGATAATACAAATTATTATTATTATGATGATTTATTTTTTTATTTATTTAACGAATTTGAAGATATTTCTTTTATTTTATTTTTTTTGAAAAATGAAAATAATATTGAAAAAATTGATATATTAAAAAAAGGTATATTAATTGATTTAGATAGTTTAACCTATGATAATGTAAAAAATATATCAAGATCAAATTTAAAATATAATAAAATTTTTTTAATAAATAAAAATATGTTTGTTAATAAAATATACATACGTTCAACCACTAGTTCAGATATATATGATTTGCATGAGCTATTCAAAAAATATGTTTATCAGCCTGAATATAAACCTAACAATTATCTAATGTATGATATAATTGAAAATAAAACAGAAAATGATATATTAATTAGTATCCTAAATAGTAGAGAAAAGATTATCGGATTCGTTTGGTTAAAAAAAAATATAGATATTAACATTCTTGTTAATTTATACAACTTGAAAAAATACAACTACCTAATTAAGCAAGACTTATATTCTGCAATATCCACACAACTGGTGCGTTTATGTTTTAGAGATGAGAAGTAGGCAAGCTTGAGTAGGCAATTTTGAGAAGTAGCCAAGCATGCGAAGTAGCCAAGCTTGAGCAGCCAATTTTGAGCAGCCAATTTTGAGTAGCCAATTTTGAGTAGCCAATTTTGAGCAGCCAAATTGTTTATTCTACAAACCCGCCATTATGGTTGTAATTTTAATTTGGCAACTCTAAGAAGGGGATACTAAATAGAATCAGATTCAATACATGTGCATATTTATGTGTACATATTTATGTGCATGTTTATGTGTACATATTTATGTGCATGTCTATGTGCATGCTTATTATTACATTCCTTGAATTGACGGCGGGTCATATTATTTCCCTTTTTAGGTTCCTTATAAAGATGGAGATAAAAATTTAAACAAAATGAAAAAAAAATATTTATTTGTGGAGTTTAAACAGCATATATTAAAAAGCATAAAAATAGAATCTATTAAAGATTTAGAAAAAAACTATGAAATTGAAAATAAAGTTATATATGATTATTTAAATGATCATTTAATTAAAGATGTAGATGCATATTTTGAATATTTTAAAAATAAAAATTTAAATATAAGTAGTACTATAAAAAATATATATAATAAAGTAAGTCAGACAAGTTCAAAATAGTACAAACATATATCTACATATTTTCAATAAATTTATTTTAACACATGATTCACAAAAAATAAACTCTTGTTTGAGATGTACATAAATATACATATTATAATGCATACATATATATTACATTGCATTGTACATATTAGTTGCTTCTTCCTTTTTTAATAAATAGATGCAGTATGATTACGAGAATCTAAAGAACAATGGGGAAGGAGACTCTATCAATTTTGTTCAGCTGAATAAGCTAATAAATTTGTATGCCCACATAAGTTTTGCTGATGTATGTGAATCGTTAAAAAGTCAAAAAATAAGCAAATGAAAAATGAGGGAAAACTGAGTGAAAACTGAGTGAAAACTGAGTGAAAAATGAGTGAAAAAAGAGTGAAAACTGAGTGAAAAATGAGTGAAAAAAGAGTGATACTGTGCATCTATTACCCATTTTCCATAATAACCGAATCATGGTGTTTCCCACTTTTTCCACTGGCCCGACTTTGCTTGGGTAATAGATTTCTAAAGTGAGCAAGACGTTTTATGATAATTTTGAAAAGATAGAGATACTATATTTTAATTTTAACAATGATAAGACATATAAAAAAATATATGAAAATATAAAAAAGAAAAAAGAGGGGATCATAGGAGATGACTTATCTGAGAATAGTAAGAAATGGAGAAAGCAAAAATTAGTTGACATATTATTTATGCGTAAAGACATTAGTATTTGCCACTTAAAATGGTTGTTTATATTTTTGATATTTTCTTTGACATATAATATTTTTAGATACAAAAAAAATGAATATTATTAAGTTAAATTATGATAGTAGTGTTAAAAAAACAGAAAGAGAATACAAAAAAGTTGTAAATTTATCTTATTATGATATATTTCTTTTATTACAAAATATTTACCCAGATATATTTAAAACGGTAAAATGTGTTTATCTCAATATTTTTTTTTTTTTTTTTTTATTACAACAAAATATTAAAAAAGTTATCATTTTTTATTATATAATTTTTCCTTAGAATGAAATAATATTGTTATTTTTATTTTTGGATCTATATGAAATCATTTTAGTTACTGAATCGACAATATTCGATTGTGTTTCTTTCAAGGTAACATAAGTTTGTTATAACACATTTTGCATAGTCTTAAAATGTAAGTTTATTATCATACATTTTTTTAATTTTTTTTTTTTTTTTTTTTTTTTTAGACACATTTAGACGAATTAATAAATATAAATAAAAATTATTTTATATACAAATATAAGCATATAGATTGGTTATCTAATTTACGTGATGATGATAAAAATGCATATTCCCTAAATTTGTTTGTTTTAAATGATAAGGTAAAATTGAAAATAATATCTATCATTATTTTATTTTATTTTATTTTGTGAAAGGCAAGCTAGTTAACTATTTTGTTCGCTTATCTGCTCGCTTCATCAAACTGCCTTACGCCATTCACAATCGCAGTATTACAGCAATTCAAAAGAGATTCTACTAAAAATAGAAAAGATATGTTTTAAAGAAGTAGATTATATAATTGCCACAAATAACGAACGAGGATATATCCCTTTTATCTTGAATTATTTTAACATGATAAAAAAAAAGAAAAAAGCAAACACTTTAGAATCTTTATATATATTAAATAAGTATACTTTATTTTTGCCACCTATAACTGATTATATGAAAATAAGTGATATAGAAGATGTTCAAAATTTTCTTAAGAATTGTGATTCTGATAAAAAAAATGAAATAATTCATACAATTTTATCTTTAAAAAAATATTGTAAAAATAAAATGGATACTGAAAAAACTGTTTATTCATCAGATGCCCATATTTGGGGTAAAAAAAAATGAGACCAAAAATTTGAGACTAATTATGATTCTGCATTACAAAGTTGGCAACCCTCTTCACTCCGCCTTGCCCCTTACTAATTTGTTTCACTTATTTCATTTTGCTTCATCTTGTTTCATCTTGCTTCATCTTGTTTCATCTTGTTTCACTTTTTGGCAGAGCTCAATTTTTATCAAGCACAGAACTATTACATATTTGTGAGCCGATCTGGAAATAGCATAATCAATGTAACATCAGGACGGATATTGAATAATCTGGATTTTTATTATAAAGATAAAATTTATGATTTTAAAAATATCATAGTTCAAAATGAAAACAAGAATACAAAGCATTTCCTAATGTCTTTTTTTTCATCGATTATAATTTTCAAATACTATGATAAGAATGTTATTCACAACATTTTACGGTAAGGTGGAAAAAAAAAAAAAAAAAAAAAAAAAAAAAAAAAATAGTACTAACTATTTCGTTAATTTGAAGGTGTATATATTTATTTATTTATTTGTTCATTTATTCATTTTCAAAATTAACGTGCTCATTTTTTTTAATTATGTGAAGATTAATAAAGGCGTGCTCATGCCATGTTGAAATTAGTGACAACAGATTTAGAGACGTATACAAACATTTTAAAATATTGAAAAAAAAAGATAATAAAATAAATATAATTAAAAAAAAAAAAATTTGTGATAATAAAAAATGTATGGAAACATATAGAGAAGAAGAAAAAAAAAAAAAAAAATATTTAATTATCACAAAACAAATGTGTTCAAAAAAAAGTATCAATATAGACAATAATTTAGTTTTTTGGGGAATCAATGATATATGCTTATATACATTATATAAAATTCTAAAAAATAATGAATATATTTTTAATAACATAATTATAATAATTAGATATAAAAATAAATATTTATGTAAAAATGTAATTGATAAATATAATAACATAACAAATGTAAGTCTTGATAGATTAACTATTTATAATAATTTAAAAAATATGATGGTTAGTGATCGAATAAAAATAATATATGACAATGTTTATAACATTGATAGAGAAAATAAAAAACTTGAATTATCTCAAAAAAAATGGATACACTATGATTATCTATTTTTATGTTTTGATAAAGAAGATATAACAACCTATTCGTTTGATATTGATAGTTATCAAATAGGAAAAAAAAAAAATTTTAATTTTTTAGAACTATCTAATCATTCTCTTGATAAAAATGAAAAACTCGACTTTTTGGTTAAGGCAAAGGATTATCAGAAGTATGAAAATTGCGAAGATGTAGAAGTCGAAATAAGCAAAGGTGTGAAAAAATATAAAAAAAAAAAAAATGAAAATTGTAGAGACAATGAATTGGAAAAAGAAAAGGAAAAGGAAAAGGAAAAAGAAAAAGAAAAATATACAACCTCTGAAAGTTCTGATATATATGATGAAAAGATAAAACCGAAAAATAAAACATTTCAGATAAATGAAAATAACGAAATTGGTAAAACTCCAAAAATAAAAAAAATTAATAAAGGAGACAATCCTGAAATAACAATAAAAAACGAAAACGAAAAAGAAAAAGATTATTATACAGATTATTATACAGATTATTATACAAATTATTCGACCCCACCATCAAGTTGTTTTGATACTAGTGAAGAGAGTAGCAGTTGTGTTAAAGATATATTAAATGATGGAAAACAGTCAGCAAATTTGAAGGGAAATAATGAAGCGAAGAAAGAAACGAAGAATGAGATGAAAAAAGAAGCGAAGAAAGAAGCGAAGAAAGAAACGAAGAAAGAGATGAAAAAAGAAACGAATAAACGATCAATCAATGGCGTATTTAGTATTAGCGATCCAATGCTTGAAAAACATTTTGATGAAAAAAGTAAATATATGAAAATAGTAAAAAATGGTGTTAATTATATTGTTATATATAGTAATAATTTAGATATTTTAAGTATTATAAATTTTTTTTTAAAAAATAAAATAAAGACATATAAATTAATTATTATATGTCCATATAATTGTAATAAATGTGATAGAGAAAATATGAAAGAAATGAAAAAAGAGAGTGTAGAAAAAGACAATGATAAAAATGATGGGGGATGTATAAAAGATTATATTTTCAAAGAACGAGGATATTATAAAAATAAAGAAGATTTAAAAAATAATTATTTATTTTTAAATAATACAAATTTGAGTAACAATTATTATCATAAAAATTGTGTATTAAAAAATATAAAATATGCATTAAATAAAATATTTTTTTTATTTCATCTTTTAAAAATACGAATAATTTATGGACAAATTATTGCAATTAAAAAAAATAAAGATAATAAATTAAAAAATATTATTGTCCGTTTTTGCAAGCATAAAAAAACAGACCAATCACTTATAAATCAAAAAAACATAATTTTTAAAAATTTTATTATATTACCATGTCATATACTTTTATCCTCATATCATTTTGATATGAACAATCATCTTAATTATATTCTTAGAAAATCGTCTATAGTATACAACCAAAAAATATGTCTTAATCACAATTTTCAGGTAAGCTACCCAACACACCGCCACTGCACTCGCCTCAGTAGTAGTAGTAGCAGTAGCATAGTAGCAGTAGCATAGTAGTAGTAGCATAGTAGACGTAGCAGTAGTAGCATAGCAGTAGTAGCCGTAGCAACAGTGCGGGTGCCCGAACTAAACCCCGATGATGCGTTTTCTTTTCTCCCTTTGTGGAACTTTTCAGACAAACGACAAATTTATATTCAGTGGGGGAGACCTTTGTGCATTTTCGAACAAATATCGTATTAACAAAAACAGGGAATTAAATCATGAATATTATAATAGTGTTGAAATAGGAAAAATGGCAAGCAAAGAGATTCTAAAAATAGTTTTAGATAAATGTAGAATACCTTATAATGTACTTAAATTAAAAAAGAAAAGCAAACAAATGGAGAACTGCGAAAAAAAAAACAAAAAAATAGAGAATTGCGAAAAAATGAAAGAGAAAAAAATAGAGAATTGCGAAGAAATGAAAGAGAAAAAAATATTTGAGAGTGATAAAAAATCAATGGAAAACATCCAAAATAAATGTGATGATATTTTTTATTATTATAAAAAATTAAAAGTATTTGAAAAACCATTTGTTTATTTTAACAAACTTCCTTGTGATTTTTATTTTTATTACTTTCAAGCTTCAAATGGTGATTTATGTAAATACAATGATTTGTTAGCACCCCAAAGTGGAGAAGAAAATATAAAACCAAATATTAATGAGAATAATGATAATTCTAGACAATTTAAACAAGTATATAATAATGCATTCTGTACTGATACCTTAAAAATAACCATAAAAAATCAACCAGAATTAAATGAAAAATTTAATGTAAAATATTTTGATATATCAAAAAATATACACGCTCAAGGTTACTATTGCCGAATCACAACAAATTCGCTAAACATGATAAATTCGTTTACTTATTTGGGTAAAAAAAAAAAAATAAAATAAAATAAAAAAAAATAAAATAAAATAAAAAAAAATAAAAAAAAAGAAAAGAAAAGACATAATAGCTAGCACATTGAAAAATGTCATAATAGCTAGCACATTGAAAAATGTCATACACACATTTTGTGCCTTTTCGACTTGCATTATTTTAGGACGAGAAAAATTAAACTTTTATAATTTGAGCAATCTTTGTAATTTGTCTATAAATTATTTTTATACTATTGTTAAAAAAGTACAAACTTGTAATTCTCTCAATTATGATATACTTAGTATGATGAATGAAGAGAGAGAGCAATTTATTTTTTATTACAAGTATGTCAAAAAAAAATACATAAACAAATAAATATATATATATATATATATATATATATATGTATGTATGTATGTATACTGACAGACATGTCACAATGTGTACAAATTATGCCCCTTTATAACTTTTCCAGATTTCAAGAATATAAAAATAAGTTAAAAGAAAAAATAATTAACACCCCACATATGAAAGAATCCATACAACTTCTGATTAAGGTATGATAATTTAACTTGAAAATGTTCTTACGTTCTTATGTTTTTTTTTTTTTTTTTTTTTTTTTTTGTTGAATGTTATACTGCATAATCTTTTTATTATATAATTCGTTACTTTATATCTTTCCGTTCAAATCAATTCTTAGGATGCCTATGACAAAGATGTATTGAAAACATATTTGGAATATAAAAATTCAAATGTAGAAGATAATGATGTGTGTAAAAATATTAAGAAACATGTTCAAATACATTTAATAGAATCTATAAAAAAAAATAGAGATTTGCTAAATGGTTATTACATGCCTACATGTAACTATTGATATGTGGATAGAAGTAAAGTACCCATTAATAGCCAAAGATATTAAAATGAAAAATAGTTCTAGTTATATAATTCGAAAAAAAAATAAAGAGTAGTATATTTATTACCCATATTTTTATACATTTGTACATGGACATATTTTTCTTTAACTTTTTCAAAATATGAAAACTATGAATAAAATATACAGATAATAATGCTTTTATTTTTTTTATTATGGCAGTAATTAGTGTATTCTATATCTTTTTATTAAAAAAATAAAATAACAATAAAAATTGTCAAATGGTAATGACTAAGTGAAATACAAGCACTCATGTATATAACACATGCATATAACACATGCATATAACACATGCATATAACACATGTACATAACGCATGCATATATACATATATATTACATGTGAAAAAAAAAAAAAAAAAATTATAATTTCTTGAGAAAATACCTAATTAAAATTAAGTATATATTTCTTTGATATGGAATATGAACCATTTTGTAAACTCCAAAATGAAATAAGCCATTAAAGAGTGTTAGAAAAAAAAACAAGGTAAAAAATTTGCGTATATATATATATATATACATACGTATCCATGGTATTGTTGTGAATTCCTGTTCTCCATTTTCTTACATTTCTTCCATTTTAAACTTGTTTAGCCATTTCTATCGCTTTTGACTTGACTTCATCCAAACCCCCAACCATATAGAAAGCCATTTCAGGGAGGTCATCACAATTTCCTTTAAGTAGTTCAGAAAAACCTTTTATCGTATCTTCAAGTTCTACAAATCTTCCTGGCTTACCTGTAAAAACTTCAGCAACAGCAAATGGTTGTGATAAAAATCGTTGAACTTTTCTGGCTCGTGCAACTGTTAATTTATCTTGTTCTGATAACTCATCAATACCAAGAATTGCAATTATATCTTGTAATGATTTATAATCTTGTAAGATTTGTTGAATATTTCTTGCAACTTCATATTGTTCTATTCCCACAATATCGGGTGTTAACATACGAGATGTTGAATCTAATGGGTCAACAGCTGGATATATTCCTAATTCTGCTATAGATCTTGATAAGACTGTTGTTGCATCTAGATGTGAAAATGTTGTGGCTGGTGCAGGATCTGTTAAATCGTCAGCAGGTACATAAACTGCTTGTACAGATGTAATAGAACCATTTTTTGTAGTTGTGATTCTTTCTTGTAATGCACCTAAATCAGTAGCTAAAGTTGGTTGATATCCAACAGCTGATGGTATACGTCCTAATAAAGCAGACACTTCAGAACCTGCTTGTGTGAATCTATAAATATTATCTACAAATAATAAAACATCTTGATTTTCTTCATCTCTAAAATATTCTGCAACAGTTAAACCGGTTAATGCAACTCTTGCACGGGCACCTGGAGGTTCATTCATTTGACCATATACTAAAGCGGCTTTTGAACCACTAAAATCATATTCATTATCTTTTATTTTTTTTTTTTTTATAACACCAGTTGTTAACATTTCATGATATAAATCGTTACCTTCTCTTGTTCTTTCACCTACTCCAGCAAAAACAGAATATCCACCATGTTTTTTAGCAACATTATTAATTAATTCCATAATTAGCACCGTTTTTCCGACACCTGCACCTCCGAATAAACCAATTTTTCCACCTTTTGCATATGGTGCAATTAGATCAACAACTTTTATTCCGGTTATTAATAAAGCAGGTTCTGTACTTTGATCAGTAAATAATGGTGGATCTCTATGTATAGGCAATAATTTTTTACTTTTAATATCACCACATTCATCGATGGGTTCTCCAATTACGTTCATAATTCTTCCTAATGTTTCTTTCCCTACTGGAACACTAATTGGAATACCACAATCAATAACATCTTGTCCTCTTATTAACCCATCTGTAGCATCCATAGCAATAGTTCTAACAACTTTATTACCTAAATGTTGAGCTACTTCAAGTATTAATTTTTTATTATCTAATTCTACTTCTAAAGCATTTAAAATTGCTGGTGGAGTATTTTGGAATTCTACATCTACAACAGCACCGATAACTTGTGATATTTTACCGACATTTCCACTTCCTTTTACATTTCCCTTTACATTAGATAAATTATTATTTTTTTTTAAATTAGCATTTTCAGTTGTACTTAAAAAACGGCAATTTGTTTTTATGCTTTGTGAATTTATTTGATTTGCAAATTTTTTGGAGCACACGCTCTTCAAAAATCGAAATTTATTCATTGGGATAGAAAAAAAAAAAAAAAAAAAAAAAAATTTAATGTGTGATTAGTATTCCCCTTCTTTTAGTTGATGTGATATGACATAGATCTATAAAAGAAAAAAGTGGTAGGATAAAGAAAAGTTATTAAATTTAAGTGTAATAATTACAAAATAAAAAATTTTACATATTTTCAAATTTGTAATAAGTTAATTTTTCCAAGCACATTTATGAGCTTTTATTTTATTCTTACTTAAATGGTCATATATACAAAGGAGCATACACTTGTATGTGTATACAATGTGTTACATATACGGGTTTGCTTTCGATACAATGTGCTATATCCACGTGTTTGCTTTCGTATACAATGTGTTACATATACGTGTTTGCCTGCGTATACAAACACTTGTTATTTTTTAAAGTATTGTATATATTATTTGCATTTTTCTTTCTCCCATATATTTTTCTTTCTCTATGTACTAAGGTACCTACAATAAATTTATGAAAACTATTTTTTTCTTTTATTTTTCTAATTTGGAAAAATTATATATACCTATGTACATCCATATATATAAATGCTATTTTCTTTGTTTTTTTTTATCGGCGATTATTTTTTTCCATACTTTTTGTATCCTAACTTGAGTTACATTTATTTTGAAAAAAAAATTTATTTCATAACCATACTTAAATGTAATAACATTAAAATATGAGCATACGAAGAATTATTATTTATTTTTATTTTTTTTTTTTTTCACTATTATATATAATATATATTTCCCTTATCATAATGTGCAACTATACAAAAAAAATTATAATATAATAAAAAAAAAAAAGGTAATAAAAATATAGGAGAAATTGAAGCCTAGTATGCATATATTACTTTTATAAATACACACATGATAAAAAAAAAAAAATGTTAATTGTTTGTTGGGACGTTTATTAAACTGACAAATAATCATATTGATAAAATCCCTTATTTTTGTTTTTTTTACTTTATTTTAATAAAACAATATCTAATAATTTTAATAAAAACAAAAAAGTTAGAATAATTATAAGCATGTTTTGTTCTTTCACTTAATAGGAAATCGCTAGTTGAAAAAGTTTATTTAAAAAAAAAAAAAAAAAAAAAAAAAACAAAAAAAAAAACACATTTTCGCTAGCAGAAAAGTAATAAAAATATGATTATAAAAATTATTAACTTTGTAATAAAGCTCTTTTTTATTCTTTGTTTAAAAAATGTGCAACTCTTTTACTTTCTTTCCTTTTGGTAAATCCAGGAAATAGGTACAAATAGTATAGATATATGGTATACACATATTTTTTGTGTATTTTTTTTATCATAACTTTGTAAGAAAAAAAAAATATAATAATATAAATAATAATATAAATGAGGATATAAAGATAACCTTATAAAGTTTTCATATTTTTGTAATAAAATATCACTTGAAATATGGTACAGTTTTTTCAAGATATTCTCACTTTAACATTATTTACTCATTACACACACAAGACGAAATAAACATATAGATTTGTATGATGGCATGGCTAGTCATGTTTATATATATAATTAAAAAAAATATAAAATATGACAAAAGTGAAAAAAAAAATATAGGTGCAATAATAACAATTATATATTTATGCAGGATAAAAGGAAAACAAAAAGAGCATGATACACCATTGGATAAGTTTGTCGAAAGTTTGGTGAAAGTTTTTTGAAAGTTTGTCGAAAGTTTGGTGAAAGTTTTTTGAAAGTTTGTCGAAAGTTTTTTGAAAGTTTGTCGAAAGTGTTATTATATCGTTGGTGTTTGTTCAGATTTTTGAACGATGTGTGCATAAAATTAAAGCTTTAAGGGAATGGAAATTGTGTTACCCATTGTACAACTTCTTTCTTTAGAGCATCAAGTTCGGGATTATTAGTTAAGCCCTTTTTGAACTCTACTAATTTTTTTCCATATTTTTCTTGCAAAGAAGCTGCTATTTTGATTGCTTTTAATAAGGTATCTGCTATAAATTTCATATCATTTTCTTTAGCACCTCGGGTTGTCATAGCAGGGGTTCCTAAACGTGCTCCGTTTGGAGAAACACAATCATTATCACTAGGTATTGTATTTTTATTAATTGATATATTAATTGTATTACATACTTCTTGTAATTTAGAACCTGTTATTCCATATTTTCTTAGATCTATTAAAACAATATGATTATCTGTTCCATTTGTTACTAAATCAATATTATTATTTATTAAAAATTTAGCTAGCGCTTTACTATTTTCTAATACTTGTTTTGTATAATTTTTAAAAGATTCAGTTTGAACTTCTTTTAATTGACATGCAACAGCAGCTATTTTATTATTATGTGGTCCTCCTTGGAAACTTGGAAAAACAGAACTATTAATTTTTTGTTCAATACCAGGATTTCTTTTTTTATTAAAAAATATCATAGCACTTCTTGGTCCTCTTAAGATTTTATGTGTAGTAGTAGTAACAACATCTGCATATAAAAATGGGTTATTTAAATTTCCACAAGCAATAAAACTAGATATATGTGCAATATCTGCTAATAAATATGCATTAACTTCATCTGCTATTTCTCGGAATCTTTTATAATCTAGATCTCTAGGATAACTTGAATATCCACATATTATAACATTAGGTTTAAAAGATAATGCCATTTCTCTAACTACATCTAAATCTACATAACCTTCACTATTACTTTTATATAATTTAGATTCAAACATATCAGATGTAACAGAAACTTTTTTTTTTTCATCAAAAAAACCATGTGTTAAATGTCCACCTGAACATAAATGCATTCCAAGTATTTTTCCTTTTATTCCTACTAAAGCATATAATGCTTGCACATTTGCAGCAGACCCAGATAAAGATTGAACATTCACTCCCCATTCTTCGGAGTTTAAATTAAATGTTTCTAAAGCTCTCTTACAGCATAACTCTTCTATCTTATCTATATAATCGTTTCCTCCATAATATCTTTTTCTAGGATATCCTTCGGAATATTTATTGCTCACTACATGTCCTAAGCATTCCTTTACTGATGCGTTTATTAGATTCTGTGGAATCAAAAGTTGAAACGGTGAAATGGTGAAATGGTGAAAAAATTATATAATATTGTATGTAAACACATTTCAACATTATCTGAATAAAAATATAAGTAAAAGTAATATTATGCATGTATGTGTGCATGCCCCTACTTCTGATGCTATCAGATTGATTGTCTCTTTTTGTCGTTTCTCTTCATCTAACAAAATGGAATATAATTCCTTATCGGATTTTTCAAGGGGTTCATTATTAAACTATAAAAAAAAGAAGAGAATAAATACTGTATCCCTTTATTCAAATATGTATGTTATATATATATTGTATTTTTTTTATATATTCCCAAATAAAAGTTAAAGCTCACAAACAATTGAAGGAAACATAGGATAAAAGTGTATGTACACATGTATGTTCATAATACATTCAGTCTCTTTCTCTTTTTTTTTTTTTCTTTTTTTGTATAAATATTACCATTTTGCTTAAAGGGATAAATTATAATTGATTGATATTTGGCTTGTGTATGTGTGTATAGTTAATAAACTATATTTCCATTATATTTTATATTTTATATTTTTTTTTATTTTTTTCTATTTTTTATTTTTTTATTTTTTTGCGAAATTTTCATTATATATTATTATAAATAAAGTGCTGACTTAATAAATATTTTATATTTGGCTTTTCTCAAATATGAAAGTGTATTACATGTGCATATTTTTTTTATGTACTTTTATTATTTTGTGTTTTTATCTATTTAATTAATGTTTATCGATAAATCAATAAATATATATAAGCACCAATGAATATTAAATAAAGCAATGTCATAATTTTTACCATATTCTATGTAAATGTTCATATATAATTATACACATTTATTTTGTGTGTTTTTGTATCTTTTCCATTTTATTTCATAATTTGGTGATAAAAAAAAAAAATGTTATCTTTTTTAAATCTATTTCAATTTTATAATAATATTTATAATGAATAAAAAAATACATTGGGTAAAAAAAGAGGCTGTATTTTATTATCGGCTAAAAAGCATACTAATGTGGAGAGCATTAAATACACGAACCGAGTATTATATATATTTTCTAATATTAAAAAAATTAATAATAAAAATTAGATATGTCCACTTTTTGAATTTATATTAAAAGTTAAACAATAATTAGGTATATTTATACACATCGTAGATAATACTTTTTTTTTTTTTTTTTTTTTTTTTTTATATGCTAACATTGATAAGGACAAACATAACGAAGTTTATCAGACATGCAAATAAATTATGTACATGTTTTATAAAAAAAAAAAAAAAATAATTATAGGAATACCTAACTATTATATAAATTCACATCGAATAAAGCTGGATGTGCAGATACTTTTATGACTCACGTGTATGTACGTGTATGTATATGTATATATGTACGCAGTTAAAGTGTGAACATTTTGAGTTGTATATAATTAAAAAAATATTATATGATTTTATCAGATCGATAAGACGAATATAATGTGCATTGAACTATCTAATAATACGATATGTATATATTATAAGTGGTTCTACAAAAAAATTACATAAACAATAAAGACAAAAGCCCACTGCTTCTAGGATATTAATTTTTTAATAAAATTAATCAAGAGAAAAAAATAAAAATATATTAGAGGGAACTTAATAGTGTTCCCAATATATCAAGGATTAGCGTTTCTAGGAGGAGATTTTGGACGTAAATTTTCGATTTCTTGAGTTGTTCCCATATACTTTCCTCCAATATATGATGTTGCTTCGGGCCAAGCAATGTCACCCTCGAACCAATTTTTATATTCTTCTTGATCATATAATGTAGCATTTATATTTTTTCCTAATGTTAACCATCCATTTCTTATATTTGTGTTTGTTCCAAAAAGCTCGATTTTTCTTCGTCCTAAACAAAATTTTTCAATAATTTTATATAATTCTTCGGGTTTATTATTATTATATATATTTTCTTCAGTTTCTTCTGCAATAATAATATCTGTATCTAAATTTGCATGTATCAAATGTACATCATAAGATCGTCGTACTGCACCTTTAATTCCTACTAAACAATGTTCGGTAGTTCTCTGTAAATATGAATTTTCATTATTTATTTCATTGAGATATTTAATTTTTTTATTTTTTTCATTAATGTTTGTTTTTAACCAACATATATCTTCACATCTACGATAACCCCATTTATTTAATAGAACCCTAGCATCTTCTAAATGTGTTACACCACACCATATAAAAAGAAAAGATGGAACTTCTGCTATTTGTTCTATTTTTAAATTAGACAAATCTTCTAAAGACCAATATTTATCTTTATCATTATATATATCATCATTTATATCATAATTATCTATATGTATACTATTTAATAAATCTAGATTTTGTATTTTTCTATCATAATATTCTTTCCAAGGAGGATCAATTAATATAACATCAAATTTTACATCTAAACTAGATAAATCAAAATTTCGTAAGTCACATTTTATATATCTAGCTGGTGTTGATCTTTTTTTTATTATTGCATTTTTTAATTCTAATAATTGTTTTAATTTAGGATATTTAATAAATCTTTTATTTTCATCACTATCTCTAATAAAATTTTGAGGCCTTTCACCTGTATTTACAAAATTTTGATTATAATCATTTTGCAATCTTTCTCTTCCATCTACATTTATATTACAACTATTATTTTTATATTCATTTTTTTTTAAGTTACTATTTGATGAGTTTCTAATGCTATTCACATTTTCTAAGTTATTATTATTATCGTTATTATTGTAAAATTTTTTATCTGCCTGTATTTGATTTGGATTAGGGAGAGGAGGTGGAACTATATGATTATTATTATATGGATAGTCATAATTTTTCATATCTCTTATAAAATTATTTGTTATCATACTTTGATCAGAATTTATATTAATTATATTATTAGAATTTTCACCATGATATCCCATCATAGATCCATTATTTTTCATGTTGAAAATTCCACTTATATTGGTAATATTAGATGTATTCCCTCCACTTTTCATATGTATATTATGTACATTATTTGTGTTACTATATTGATATATATCTCCTGTATTTGGAGGGGGTATACTTGGTGGGGGTACTTGATCAGGATATTTATTATTAACATGGGTTCCAAACATATTAGTATTGTTTCCCATATAATTGGAATTATAATGACTAGTTTTACCATAGTCTTGACCTAACAAATTATCATTTTCGATATTCATTCCTTCAGATATATGATTTTTTAAATTCGTGTTATTTCCATAATCCATATTTGGTGAGCTGGGTATATTTGGGGGACTGGGGGGGCTTGGAATATTAGAAGGGTTTGGAATATTAGAAGGGTTTGGAGGCATGTAATAAATATGCTTATTATTTGGTGGCATGTTGTTTGGTGGCATGTTGGTAGGTGGTGGGGCAATGTTATTATAATTGCAATAATTTGTATTTAAAAAATTTGGGTTATTATTATAATTCATCATTGTGGGGGGATTTGCTTTTGTGTAATTTATATTTGTGTACTGATATGATGTATTATTGGGTTGTTTATTATTTATATTGTTATTTGTAAAATTTTGATTAAATTTTTGTGTCCCCATATTTTTATTGTTATTTGAATTAATTTGATTGTTATTCATTGTTTAATTAATATTAACATTAGAATCGTTTTATTTTTGTGATTATTACTTTTTTGAGTTATAGGAAGGTACATAAAATTAGCATATTTTGTATATCATTAATATATAAACTGATATGTTAATACATAACTTACAAGGTGTTTTAAGAAGTAGTACTATATATATATTATTTTTTAAATAAATATTAACTGTTGTATGTTTGGTTTTTTATTTGTTCGATTGTACTTATTTCAAATGGCTCCATACATTTATTATGCTCTCAAAAAGTTGGTCATAAGTTAGCGTTTTATTACTATCATTAATAATGTAGATATATTAATTATTAATAAATTTTTTTTAAATTTCTTTTCCAGCATGTTTCATTATGCCATTTACAAAAAATAGCTAAATATGAATTTGGATATAAATATATTGCCATATGGGATAGGTAATTATTCTCTTCAAAAATGAAAATTGACTATAATCATATTCCTTGTAAAATATAGGAATATTACTCGAATAAACATAAAAAATAAGATAATACAAAATGGAATAAATAAAATATAACACATAATATATTACAGTTGGCCAATTTTTTATTTTGCTAAATTATATGCATATATTATATTATGTAATATTATATATATATATTTTGTAACTGGTGAACGGAAATGCACCTTTAACCTTCATATAAGATGAGAAAAAATTATAGAACTTTTTCAATTAAATTTTTACATAATTTATACTTTAAGAATGTTGATATATATGAAATAATTTGGAAGTAAATAAATATATTTAACTCCATATATATAAATTTAAGAAAAAGAAATAATGGAAAATATTGTTAAGTATTTTTATAAATCACTTTGAATAACAGCAATTGAAGGATACAATGTTAGTATGGGCGAGTTTTATTTCTATATAAACTTCTATAATATAGAAAATGCACAAAACAAGGAATAGGAAACATAGAAGAAAACAATTAAAAAAAAAAAACGAAGAAAGACCAAGGTGAAAAACAAAAAAAATAAACAAAAATTATGATAAAAAGCTACAGTTTTATAATGTACATTTTTATTCGCATTAACAGTTCATGTGTTTTAGCTTTTCAGTCTTTTTTACTTTCAAAAAAGGGAACATAAAAATATGAACACAACATAAATATGTATCTCTTTCTATATATATATATATATTTTTTTTTATTATACTATTTATATTGGGCTATCTGAACAAATTGCACACAAAATAGCTTTTTTTTTTTTTTGTTCATATTATGTTAAAAAAATTATTAACAGTTCATAATTTTCATTTAAAGTATAATAAACGTTTTTTTTGTCATGATGTAGTAAATTTAGGAATTCTTGCACATATTGATGCAGGAAAAACAACGATTTCAGAAGATATTTTATATAATTCGAACGAAATAAGAGTAAAGGGGAATATAAATGATCAAAATACACAATTGGATTTTCTTAAACAAGAAAGAGAAAGAGGGATAACAATAAAAACAGCTTATTCATGTTTTAAATGGAATAATATAAATGTAAATTTAATAGACACCCCTGGTCATATCGATTTTAGTAATGAAACTTTTTTATCTTTGTGTGTATCAGACAAATGTGTTATTGTTATTGATGCAAAAGAGGGGTTGCAAATTCAAACATTAAATATATTTCGTTATATAAAAGAAAATATTCCAATATATTTTTTTTTAAATAAAATGGATATAAATGAAATAGATATTGATTATAATTTTAATAGTATAAAAAATGGTTTAAGTAAAAAAAGCATACTTATAACATACCCAATTTATGAAAATAAAAAACTAAAATATATATTAGACTTGCCTTCTATGTATTTATATTACTATCCTCAAATTAAATATGGTCAAAAGTTAGCTTATAAAAAAATATCTTTAGCAAATATTTTAAAAAAATGTAACTATGAAAATATAAATAATCATTTTTTTCTCATTGAGCCATGTATAGATATAATATCCGAAACGGATAAAAATAAAGATGTTGACAATATTTTGAACATTTTAAATAATGAAATAATTGATTATATAATAAAAAAACGAGAAGAACTAGTAGAATTTTTATGCGATTTGGATAATCAAATTGAATATAAATATTTAAATAACATTCCTATAAAATATGATATCCTTAAAAATGGTTTGGTTAAATATATAAATATGAGATATATATTCCCAATATTTTCAGGAAGTGCTCTTAATTCGTATGGGGTTCATCTTCTCCTAGATTATATCACACACAATGTTAAAAGTGAAACAGATATATATTTGTCAGATAGAAAATATGAAAATATGACACTTCATCATATAAAGAATGATGAGGAAAAATGTAAAAATAATTTGAAAGTTTCTAATGGAACCATATTTAATAATATATTAAATAAAAAATATGAAATAACCAATATTTATAAAACTATTTTATTTATATTCAAATTAGTAAATGAAAAAAATGGATATAATACATTTTGTAAAGTTCTTAAAGGAAATTTATTAAAAAATTCTAAACTTTGCAATATTCGAAATCATAAATATGAATTAGTAAAAAATATTTATAAAATAAAAGCAGATCGATATATAATGATTAATGAATTAAATATGAATGATATCGGTATGATAAGAGGGTTTGAAAATATACAAGTCTGTGACATTATGTTTGAAATAAATGAAACAACAAGTTCTATGGATAAAGGAAAACTAAAGAAAGATTATATGAAAGAGGAAAAAAAATATCAAAATATTAATGATCTTGATAAAGTTGAGGTGATAAAAAATATTTCTGATAATGTTATGAACAATTGTGACAATAAATGGACAGGTAATAGTAAACTAGCCAAATTCAATGAAATATACAGAATATTTGGTAGCGAAATAAAAAATAAAGGATTATGGTACTTTTTAAAAAGTTATAAAAAAAGAATCAGTAAAAATATAATAGTTTGTACTTGTTCAATAGAACCTAAAGATTATAGAAAAGAAAAAGAATTGAAAAAAATACTAAAGGATATATGTATAGAAGATAATAGTATAATTTCATATACAGATAAAAATAATAAATTAATAATTGGGTCTATAGGTATATTAAATATTGAAGTAACATTAGATAAAATAAAAAGTGATTACAAAATTGATATTAAAACTGATGATGTTGAAATAGTACAAAAAGAATATATTTTAGGAAATTATGAAGATACTATTAAAAAAGAAATAAAAATAAATTCTAAATTTTCAAGTATATTAATTGGTTTAAGTATTAAGGAAAAAGAATTTGTAGATGTTTCAAAATATATTCAAAATATTTTAAAATGTGATGATTTATCAGAATCTTTCTCATCAACAAACAAAACAAATACCAATGTTAATTATTCATCATATGACGATAAAAATAAAAATAAAACTCCAAAATATTCTTTTATAAAAAATAATTCTGCAACATATTATAATAATTCCAAGATTCGGACGAACATAAATGATACTATTATCTTGGACTCTAATAATATTAGTGAAGTTACCAAAACAGAATCTAAATTTTCAGATACATCTGAATTATTAATAGATAGACATTTAGATAATACCGATGACATACTTAGTGAAAAAGATGAATCAGATAAAGCTGATGATTATTTATTAAATTTTAATTACGAGGATTTATTTCAAAGTACAGTATTAATTGATAAAAATGTTGAAACATATATTGAAGATTTAAAAAAAAGAGATAAAAAAAATGCAAAATTTTATGATGATATTTTAAATAGTTGTATAACTACTTTAAAAAATTGTTTAAGTAATGGATATAGAACAAATGGTAGTATTATTAGTACAGAAGTTAAAATAACAAAACTCGAAATACCTGATGATTGCACATTAGCAGTTTCTAAATATGCATGTAATGATTTATATTATCAAATAATTAGAGAAGCAAATATATGTATAGCCGAACCAATAACATTGATTCAAATACAAACTCATGAATCTTTTATTGGGGCTATAGTAAAAAATTTAGTTCAACATAAAAATGGAACTATTATACAAATAATGAAAAATAAAGAACAAAATGATTTCAAAATTATGAAAATTATTGCTCTTATTCCTGTCAAACATACCAGCAACTATGCCTCTGTTTTAAGGTCCATTTCGAGTGGGCACGCAGATTTTTTTATGACTTTCTGTGGTTATAAAAAAATGTAAATTCTTCATACAATTTCTTCACACAATTTCTTCACATAATTTCTTCACATAACTTCATATAAATTATCAATTTCATATGTACATATGTGTGCAATTTTTTCAGTTCAACGTGAAATAAAATGGAAAAGTGGCTTACACCCAAATTCTTTCAAAAATTATTTTTTTTTTTTTTTTTTTTGCAAAACCATTTTTTGTGATTTAAGAATTGGGCATGATGTCCAAATAAATACTAAACCCATTGTTCATTTTGTTACAACCTTTGATATGTTTTAGTTTTATCTTTTTATGATATATTTTTTTTTTTCTTTCTTTAAGGGCATAAATCCAATACAATAACTTCGAATGTTGCACGACGTAAAAATGTTTAAAAAATTTTATTAGTGTTTTTAATTCGAAAAATAAATTTAAAATTGCAAATATAACAAAAATAGGAAAAAATTAAAAAAAAAGTGAAAAAATAATGAAAAAATAATAAAAAAATAATGAAAAAATAATAAAAAAATAATAAAAAAATAATGAAAAAGTAATAAAAAAAATGATAAAATAAACAAAATTATATGAACCGTACATAATTTTTTTGTTCTATCTATGACACGCTTAGGTTCGCATGTTTTTAATTTTTATGTTCAATGAGCATTCATGAGTTTTGGTAAATCCACGAAGACTTGCACTGTTCACAAACTTGCATTGTTCACAAAATTGCATGGATATATATATATATATGTATGTATGTATATATATGTATGTATGCACATGCAACTTCTCAGTGTGTGCATAGTTTTGTAGGGGCTATGCACTTAAATTAACCTTTTCGCTCATTTCATTAGTATAAAAGGAATTATTATAATTTACCCATAAATTAGGGGCATAATTTAAGGACAAATTTTTTGATTGTTTTTCATAATGTTTTAGTTTGTATATATGACTATTATCTCCTTTTTTATTAGAGCTAGCTATTTTGTCTCCTGCATTTTGGCTATAATAATCCCCTTTGCATAATTGTTGTACTAAATTAATTTCTTCATTAAACATTTTATCAAATATTATATCGTTAGCTGTGTGCAAATTTGTGTTTTTCGACAAAATTAATTCTTTATATATATTAAACATATCGTCTGTAGTGTATTCATTATTATTTGTATGTACAATTTCTTCAGTCATATTTGGATAATTATTATTGTTATTCGTTGTTGTTATTGTTTTTGTTTTTGGTTTTTTTTTAAAAATATATTCCATTATTCCTTTGTAAGGTTTTAAAAAAAAGTTATCATCATTTGCATATAATAAATAATCGTTGTATCCTTTTTCTTTTATTTTATTTTTCCATTTTTTTTCGCCTTGTATTAAATAAATAATATCATCCTCCATATCATTATTTTGCATAGCTTTATTTTTGGCAATACATAAATCTTTTACAAAAATTTTGAGATCATTAAAAAGAACATTATCTTCATAAAATTCATTAAATAAATTTATTTGATCAATAATACCTTTGTCATCATTTTTTATTTTATTTTTATTTTTTTTTTTATTTTTATTATTGTTAATGGTATTATTTTTATTTTTCATTTGTAATCTATGGATCATTATATCTTTTATAATATCCATAATTTCATCTTCTATTTCTTTTTGGAAAATATTTTTTTTACTTGTTTTTTTTTTTTTTATCATTTTATCATCTTCCATTTCTTTTTTTTTCTCTTTATTTTCATCTTCATTTTTGTTTATATTTTCTTTATCTACATTACTATTCGATTCTATATTAGATTGTGAAATAGTAACACAATTATTTGTGTCTCCATTTTCAAGATCTACACTAACATAATCATTGCTACTTGCATTTGCACTGGTAGCCAAATTGTCATTATCGCTTGTATTATTTATATCTTCATCTACTTCTTTTAATATATCAGGTAATTTATTTTCAGTTATATAATAATTAATAAGATTACAAAATTTACCTATATTGATATTTTGGTTTTTTTCTTTTTCCCCCTTACCTTTATAAATATTTTTAAAGTATTCTACAACTATTTGTTTATATTCCATTTTGGGGTTTTTTTTTATTATTTTTATAATTTCTTCAATATGCATCATTTGTTCAGCTATATTATTATTATCAACATCTTTGTTCTTTTTATTATTTATACTTTTGTTTTTTTTATCTTTATCAGTTTTACCGTCTTGATTATAAAAAGTATCATCATTTCTTTCCCCATATAATTCATCTTCCCTTTTTTCGAGCAAATTTTTATTTTTTTGATTATCTGTTTCTTCTATAATTTCTGTATTATCTTTATTTTGTTTGATTTTTTTTGATAGATCTTCTTTACTTTCATTTATTTCTTTTTGTGTATCTTTTTTTTTATTTAATTTATTTTTTCCATCATCTTGTTTTTTTTTACCTTGTTTTACAATTTTCCCATCTATATTTTCAACTTCCTTTGTTACATTATCTATTTCATTAATATTTTTATCTTTTTTTACATCATCTTTTAAACTTTGTTCCTCCATTTTTTTATGACTTTGAATATCATTTTCATTTAATTTAGTAAGAGGAGTTATTGTATTCTCTTGGTTTTCAATTGTTGTGGTACCTTTTTTGTCATTCTTTTTTTTTGATACATCTTTTTTATTTTTATCAAAAAAAACATTAAATAAATTTCCTATTTTGAAGGAACTTTTTGTATTTTTTTTTTTCTCGTCTTCTTGTTCCTTTTCATTTCCTTCAATATTTTCATCATCTTTTTTTATTTCCGTTGTTTTTTTTGTGAATTCATGATTTTTATTATCTATAGTTCCATTTGGAAGTGTATTAGGAGTCGAGGTAAAGATAATTTTATTATCATCTGTATTGGTATCAATTTCGGCTGTAGTATTTGTGCCTTTTTTTTTCTTTTTCTTAGATTCGTTTTCATTTATATCTACTTCTTGGTCTATTTTTTTAATCGAACCTTCTTCCTGATTTGTTTGTTCCTTTTCACTGTTTTTTTTTTTATCTGTTTTTTTTTTTCTTTTTTTTTTTTTTTTTTCTTTTGCAGCATCCATTATAAGAGGATAATTTTCTGACATGTCATCAAGATAATACGGATCATCTTCTTCGCTAATATTTTTCTGACCATTTTTAATTCCAACTTCACTTTTATTATTATCTCCTAAATTTGAAATGCTTTGAAGAGAATTTAAATAATTTTTTTCTTTCCATTGTGCCGCCATTTTACTATTATCATCATCATTTGAAAGTTCAATGTTGTTGTTTTTTTTATCACCTTTTTGTAAATATACAGTTAAAACATCTTCACTTTTTGTTTTTTTATTTTTTTTATTAGTTTTTAATATAGAATCAGGTATTTTATCTTCTTCAATATTTTGTGTAAAATTATCCTTCATATTTTTAATAACATTTGAAAAATTTCCTTCTGAGTTCCATTTTTTTCGTTGTTTTTCTTCAACATTGTTATTTTCATTTGTTTGTTTTAATTTCAAATTATTTTTTAAATCTTCATTATTTTTATTAATTAAATCTTTGGAATTTTCTAAATTTTTAGTTTTTAATTCAGTGGATATTGTATTTTCAGTATAAGATGTAATTAACTTATTATTTTTTGTTACTTCATTAGCTGTTTCATTTTTTCCTACTATATCTGCATTTACAGCAGTGATATAATTAGTAGGTGTCGAGCTAGCCAAATTTTGTAACGGTGCATTAATATTTTTATTTTCTTCTTGCTGTTCAGGTAATTTTCCCATTTTTGTTGTATTACTGGATAAATTTACAACACTAACATTATCACCCTTTTTATTACTATCTGGTAATTTTTTAAAATAATGATATAATAAATCGTGATATATATGTTTAGGGCCATGTATATCTTCTTTAGAAAAGCTATCGATTACATTACCAAGTTCATGCAAATAAAAACACTCTTCATTTACACACGAATAATTTTTTAAAAAAGAAGAACAATATTTTGTTGTTCCAAATGAGGCTTTTAATATTTTATTATCTAACATCATACCATCAATAAAATAAATAGCATTAATAGCTTCCTTTTCATTACTATATGTTATATATGCACTAAATGATGGACCATTATATTGTGGGTTAAATGCTTGTGATTTATTTATAATTATATTTAATATTTGGCCATATTTTCCAAAATGTTCATTTTTTTTTAATATATTTTTTTTTGCATAATTTTCTGTAATTCCAATAACAAAAACTAAATTTCTTTGAACTACTCTTAAATCTTTAATTACATCTAATAAGTTATCATATTCATGTATATTATAAATATTTGAATTTTTATATAGATCACTTTTAGCGAATATAGATGAACTTGACATTCCATTTCCACTATTATTATTATTATTATTATTATTGTTATTATTATTGTTGCTATTATTATTGTTACTATTGTTAGCAGTATTATTTTCTCCTTTATTTTTATGTTGGTTTTTAGTTTTTTTTATTAATTTTTCATGAGTTTCTCTGTTATATATAAAATTTTTTTCGTCATAACTTCTTCTACATGCAGGACATTTATTACTCATGTGGTCTCGTATATAATACAAACACCATAGACATATTTGATACCCACAATCACATGGGAAAAAATTTCGATCTGTTTCATCAAGTTGCTCAACACATAAAGGGCATATTACATTATTATTATTTTCTATTGTACTTATTTGTGTGTCTTTTTCATTTGCAACCGTTTTTTTTTTTGTTATTTTATTATTACTACTTGATGTATCATTTCTTTTGGTATTTTTAATACTATCAGAAGGATACTCATTTATGTCAGTTGCATTTATTTGGTCTCCATCTTCTTCTCCTTCATCTTCTTCAAAATCTATTTCATCATCTTCAGTTTTATTATTAATGTTACTAGGGTTTTTTATTTTTTTATTGGTATTGTTATTCCATTCTTCTACTTTCCCACTTTTTTTATAATAATAGGATCTATTAAAAGTTCTTCTTAAAAACCTTTTATCATTCCCACCTCTTCTCATTTTATTCACAATGTGCTGATCTGTATTTATATTTTAGTGCCACTATATGCATATATATACATATATATACATATGCGGGTCGAATCTATTTAACTATTTTCGATTTTTTATACTGACTGACGAAACGATGTGGGTATACATTCCCAACTAAACATTTGATATCTTTTACTCACTATATATGTGCGCATATGGAAATAAATACAAGTTTTGGTTCCACCAAATTCTTGTAAAATCAAAAAAAAAAAAAAAAAAAAAAAATCAGTAAATGGAAAAATGGCAAGCAATACGAAACAATATTAATGGGAATACTTAAGAGAAGGAAAAAATTTCCTTATATTAATATTCGTTAACTTTTGTAATTTATTACATCCCTATTTCTGCTGATATTATTTATTAGTATTGTATGTTTAGTAATTTCCCTACTCATTTTGACTGCCAATAAATAGGCGCCTAAGAGAAAGTACTATATATACAAATATATATAATAATAGAAAAAGGAAAATTGAAGATAACCCCACAAATATAAATAAATAAATAGCTATACAAAAGGAAAAAAAAAAAAAAAAAAGTATATAAGCTTATAATGAGATTGATTTAATACATATTATTATTATTGTTATATTCAAATTTATCTGAAAATATATGACTATATCTGCTTATATGTATATATGACGAAATAGTCATTTTTGGGAACCATGTAACGAATAAATTGATAAATAACAAATTAAAAAAAAAAAAAAAAAAAAGAATATTTTAACATGAAGTTTCAAATTAACAATTTAAAAAATATAATTTTTATAATTAATGATGCTAAAATTAATTCTATCATCAGTTTGAAGGGAATATATTATATACATACATATATATATATATATTATAATATATATAATGCATTATTAATATATGTACATAAAAAGGCAATAAATTGTTTCAGATTATTTCTCTTTAAATATGTAAATACATAATGCTGATTAAGTATAAAATTATATTGAATTAATTTGGCACGAATTATTATATAAATAAACAAATAAATGTTTGTATATCTTTTTTTTGTTTCCCATTATTAGTTAATAAAACTTATTGCAACGAACTTGAAAATTGGTTCTTATACATAAAGTACGTATACATGTATTTGCTTGCTTACTAAAAGAATGTATTAGTATATTCCTTTTTCATAATTATGTTTTTTTTTTTTTTTTAAAAAGGATAAAATTTCACTGAACTTGGCATTTTTATTAACATGCTAACATATTTTTTTGTTTAAAAAGGTAATAAGGGAATTATGAAAAAATATAATATACTGCTGCTATATATGGATAATTAATGTTATGCTTAATTATATGTACAATATGTGTAAGCATGTATATATAAATGTTTCCTACTTATTTTTATTTAATATAACATGAAAAGGAACATAAATATTGTAGGAAAAAAAATAGTTTACAATTGGGCATGAAAATAAAACCGCTTACAATTTGGCATTAAAATAAAACAAAATTAAGAAATTTTTTTTTTTTTTTTTTTTTTTAAATGGGAAATATATTCCTTATTTATGGTTTTATTCTATAATTTGTGGCATTATGCTAGACATATAATTTACTTTGTCATTTTCATATTTTAAAAACATAAATTTTTAAAGCTGTGATAAAAAAGGCAACTAGGCTTGTGTATGCAATGTGTTATTGCACATGTATGTATAATATATGCATATGTACATAATATATACTTGGCTAAATTGGTGGAAAAAATAAACTATCATTATAGTCTTATAAGGAATAAACTTAAGAATATTCAATAGGCATTAAATATTTTTGTATTTATTCTTGTATAACACTATTGGTGATACTTGCTGTGTATATATATGTGTGTGTTTTCCCTTATAAAAAAAAAATAGACAATAAATAAATATTTGCATAATATCATATTTTGAAATTATTTAACCATTCTGGGTTTATGGTAAAATAAAAAGGTCGTATACAAAATTTTATAATAATAAAAATTAAATAATTTTTCCTTATATAATTTTTTTATATATACATAATTATATTTTCATAATTTTTTTTTCCAATATAAATTAATATATAAAAAAAATATATTTTTTATAATTATAAGAAAGCTGTTTTATTATTCTTTTATATTTTAATGTCCTTTAAAAATATTTATGCAACTGTTGCAGTATTATTTATTCTCCATATTTTAGGTTTATGTTCATTTTTTTCCATTGTTTTAGTTCATTACATTATTGGCTTATTATTTATATATCATGTACACAATATATATTTCATACCTTGTTTCACATTATAACTTTTTAGTCATTTTCATTTTTCGAGCTTATTTCATATTCACATATTTATGCATAATAATTTTGTTGCCCTATATGTACAAGACAATAAAATTTAGCTGTTTTAGCGTACCTTGTTGAAAGAAAAAAAAAAACAAAAAAAATACACATATTTACATGTACATGTGCACACGCGTGGTTGCATAAGTCCGCTCTCGATTTTTCTATTTGAAAGATTGTTGCCCAAACTTCCGATTATAATGTATGGGCATATATGCTTGTATTTTCATGTAATACATTTATTAAGTTTTGTTAAGCTATCTCTTTGTTTATTTCCAATATAACTAAACACTAAAAGGGAAAATAACAAACACATTTGGTTGTAGTAAAAAGTTGGCAATTATAGTTTTGGAAATGTAATAAATATCTCTTTCCATATAAAATTAAAAATAGTTATAAGACTTATTATTCTTAGATTATAAATTGCATACTAAAATTATATTATTAGACACCAAAAAATACAAGGAATATATTTAAAATAGTGGAAAATCGGCATTACAGATTCGAAACTTGTTTTATTTTTAAATATAATTTTAGAAAAATAAAACTATAAGTTGTTGGAAAGTTATATATACATATGCATGTATACTCTATTAATATTATATAGAATCACAAAGATTTAATAAGAAACTATTTTTTTCTTTCACAAAATGGAAGTTAATTGTAGCCCAAAATATCATGAGACACATCTAAATTTGATGAATAACCAAAACAATAAAACTTTTTTTAAAAATTATAACTATCAAAATGTAAATACAATAGAAGATGGAGAAAAAAAAAAAAATTTTTTTTTAGGAAAATTGAGTATATACAAAAAGTTAAAATATCTTAAGTTTTGTAAATTATATATTAAAAAGGGAAAAAGACAACGAATATTTATTAATATATTTTTTTTTTTTTTTTTTTTATTAATATTATATATATGCTATAACAAAATAAATAATATCAAAACTATTTTTTTAATTGGCTTAATTTTTTATAGTTTATATTTTTTATTACTTTCTTTATATATGTTTAGTACAATAATGAATAGTGAAAATGAAAATTATGAAATTATAAAAGATACTGAAAATATGTCTAAAAAAAATAAGTTAATTGAAATGCCACCAAATGGAATGTATTTGCAATGCTCTCCTAATAACTTTTCATATAATACAAACGATAAATATTATAAAACATATGAAAATTGTTATATAAAAATAAGTCATGAAAACGGTAATAATAATATGTCCCAATATGACTATATAGATGGTAACAACAAAATTGGCAAAATTGGCAAAATTGGCAAAATTGGCAAAATTGACAAAATTGACAAAATTGGCAAAATTGGCAAAATTGACAAACTTGATGATGATGAAATTGTTTCCATTGAAAGCATAGCAAAACCAATAAAAGAAGGTGCAGAAGGTTTTTTTGCAGTTCAATATAACTATATTTTTAAGGTATCTATTTTTTTTACACTTTTAATTTTATTATTACATATACTTAGAGGAAATTATATGAAATTTCCACAGGAATTTGGAAATAAACAAAATAATTCTATTTTAGATACATGTATTTTAAATAGTGACACAAACAATTGTTATGTTGTTATATCTCCATTATCATATGGTCTTATAACTTGTGTTTCATTTTTATTAGGGGCTATATGTAGTTCATTAGCAGCTTATAGTGGAATTTATGTTTCAGTAAGAGCTAATATGAAAGTATCGAAAGCAGCTACATATTCATATAATAAAACTTTGGTAACATGTTTTAGAAGTGGGACAGTAAGTGCTATTGTTAATGTATCTTTAGTAATATTTGGTATTTCATTATTGTTATTAATAGTAAATATATTATACCCAACTATATCTTTTACAAAATATCCTACCATGATTGTGGGTTATGGTTTTGGATCATCCTTAGTTGCAATGTTATATCAATTAGCTGGTGGTATATATACAAAGGCTGCAGATATAGGTGCTGATTTAGTAGGGAAGATTGAAAAAAATATTCCAGAAGATGATGCAAGAAATCCAGCAGTTATAGCTGATTTAGTGGGTGATAATGTTGGTGACTGTGCAGGTCAATGTGCTGATTTATTTGAATCAATATCTGCTGAAATTATTGCGTCTATGATATTAGGGGGTGCATTATGTGAAAATAATATTATCTCGGATTCGGTTTGTAGTTATTTTGTTTTATTTCCTTTATTTATACATTCAATGGATTTATTTGTATCAACAATAGGGTCATATTTAGTTTACACAAAAAAGGATAATCTGCTATTAGGGGGTGGTAAAAAAAGTTTTGAAAAAAATAATTTTGAAAAAAATAATTTGAGTCTCAATTTGAATGAAATAACTTCAGAAAATTTAGAAGATCCGTTAAAAATTATGTTAAAAGCATATTTTATAACTTGTGCTTTTTCTATTTTAGGATTTTCTTTATTATGTAAATTTTTATTCAGTAGCGTTGGTAGTGTCACAAATATTGAAGATGGAAATTATAATACAACAAAAGGAAATGCATGGATTTATTTTTCAATATGTGGAATTATTGGAATGACTTGTTCATATTTATTTGTCATATCTACACGATATTATACAGATTCATCTTATCCAAAAGTTAAAAAGATAGCACATGCATCTTTAAGTGGACCCGCCACAAATATAATAGCTGGGTTATATGTTGGGCTTGAATCGACATTTTTTCCGATTATAATTATATGTATATCATTGTTATCTTCCTATTATTTAGGAATACAGAGTAATATAAAAAATGGGAATGATGTGATAAATGGTTTATATGGTACATCTATTGCAACAATGGGAATGTTATCAACATCTGTTTTTATATTAAGTATGTCAAATTTTGGACCAATAGCTGACAATGCAGGAGGAATTGCAGAAATGTCTAAACAACCTGAATATGTAAGGACAATAACAGATAAGTTAGATGTAGTTGGAAATGTAACGAAAGCCAATACAAAGGGATATAGTGTCGGTTCTGCTGCACTTGCATGTTTTTTATTATTTTCAGCATTTCTTAGTGAAGTGTCTGATATATCAGGAACAACTTTTGCAACTGTAGACATTGCATTACCAGAAGTATTTATAGGAGGTATTTTGGGTTCTGCAATTGTTTTTTTATTTGCTGGATGGTCGTTAGATGCAGTTGGAAATACAGCAGAAGAAGTTTTAAAAGAAGTTAGAAGACAGTTTAATGAACATCCAGGAATTTTATCATACAATGAAAAACCAGATTATCATAAATGTGTATATATAATAAGTAAAAGAGCATTAAGTGAAACATTTAAACCTGGAATGTTAGGTATTTTAGCTCCTATAATAATAGGTATTTTATTTAAATTTATAGGAATTTTACAAAATAATAAATTATTAGGAGCACAAGTTATGGCTTCTTTTATAATGTTTTCAACTTCTACTGGTATACTTATGGCTTTATTTCTAAATAATTCTGGTGGGGCTTGGGACAATGCAAAGAAATATATAGAAACCGGTATATATGGTGGGAAAAATAGTCCAGCTCATATTTCTAGTGTTATAGGAGATACTGTTGGAGATCCATGTAAAGATACTGCTGGACCTTCTATACATGTTCTTATAAAATTAATTTCAACAATAACCATGGTAAATTATTTTATTTATTTTACATTTGTATATATAATAAAAATAATATTATTAACATGAAGATTTATTATGTTCCTTTTATTTTAGGAATTTACATATTCTCTTCATGTATTTATATTTTTTTTTGTAGGTGATAACCCCTCTAATAGCTTCAAGACCAAACAAATAATTTGCAATAAATTAAATTTTTTTTTTTTTTTTCCAAAAAATTAATTATTTTCATAGTCTTATTATGTGTAATAAATGGGCATATAAGGCACAATTTGTGCTTTGCCGTTTTGCCGTTTAGTATTGTTTACCGTTTTGCTACTCTGCCGTTTTGTCGCTTAATATTGCCGTTTTCTACTTTACTTGTTTGCCATTTTTTATGATAAATAAAAAAAACATAAAGCATATTTGCCTATACCTTTACCGCATATTAAATTAATTTTTTATCAACAATACATTGTTAATATGAACAAATAAAATGGCAAAACTTAAACCATATTTTTTACATTGGGAATGGTGGTTTAGTTATTACTATAAAGGCAACATTTTTAAAATAAATTAAATTGAACAAATTTTCCTAAATTTAAAATATATTTTACAATTTGTTGGAGAAAATAATTTACTAAATGTGCAATTGTGTATGCAAAATGGTTCATAATAATCTCTATCAGCCAATTCTACAAATGTATATGTATATGTATATATTTATGACCATTTGAAAAAAAGCTGGGACTATACAAGCCGTCTAATATATACACATATACATAATACACTTATTGTACGCACTTATTGTACGCATTTATTATGTACGTGTGTAATATTATATATTGTCAAAATATAATGATGGTCGAATAAATGCAAAGGTTAGCAAATGAAATAAAGACATTTCAGGGAAATTTATTTGTTTGTTTATTTATTTGGCTAAATTGTTAGTGTGGATTATATTTTTTTTAACCTCTTAAATTAAAAAAAATATAATTGATATTTAAATATAATAAAAAGTGAAAACATATTTAATCTGCGTTTTTTATTAAATATTATTAATGTGTAAATTTTCTGAAAAATAAGAATAAGTTTTGTTTACCATTATACATATATATATATTGCTTGTTTCATTTTTTACTAATTAATTTTTTTTTAGTTTTTACATGCATTATTTTATGTCCCAAACAATGAAGCTTAATATTGGAAAGTGGCTTATAGTATTTTTTTATTATTTTTCAATATAAATAAAACACACACATATATATAATATATCTTGGTTAGACAATGATATAATTATTACATGTTTTTTTTTTAAAACATTATATAAATTTCGATTTATTTATTTATTTATTTTCGACGAGTCAAGGGTGATGGTATTATATAACTTCTCTAATGTTGTGGCAACGGACTCGAGTGCAAACAATTTACATATTTATGTAATATATACAATTATAAAAAAAAAAAAAAAAAAAAAAAAAAAAAACATCAAATTAATATCGAATTTAAACACTAGCTGTATATTTATTTAATTTTGTTCGTTTTTAAAAAAAAAAAAATCATTAAAAATTTATAACAAAAATTGTAATAAACCTTTTTTTTATTTTTTCAAAAAGCTTACATATATTATTTTTTCACTTCAATTTCATTCTGTTTTTTATTATAATAAAACTATATATTTTTTATTTTTTAATTTTTTATTTTATTATTTTTTATTTTTTTTCCCCAAAGACAATTTTCAGCCCAATTTTTTATATGTATAATATAACACTACAAATAATTTATATATATATAAATAAATAATTAGTATTATATATTTTAAAAAAATATTTATAAGCCCATCCTAAAAATAATCATATTTAAGAATAAAAATAAGCTAAAATTGAGGTTAAAAAAGAAAAATGGTCCATACAAATAAAGATAAAAATATTCGTCTAGAAAGACATAGTGCAGGAAAAACCCCAGCATATGGAGATTCAAGTGTACGTTCTGGGGCTGGAAAATATAACTGGGGTAAGAAATTGTCTATATATTAAAATGTGAACAAAAATATCTATAATTTATTTGCCACGCTGAATATATACACACACACACATACATGCTTACATACGTACATGTAGGAAACACGACCTCTGAAATCCGTGCTTTGGATTCCAAGCCAATTGATGAAGGTGACCCTATGTATGATAGTGAACATGAACGAATTAGCAAATAAATGGAATATTATAATATGTTAAACTTTTCTAAAAAGTACTCATAATTTTTTTTTTTTTTATCATCCGTTCTATCCGATTATTTATACCGTACACACCAATTTGCATACCTAATTTGCATACATAATTTTTTTTTGGTAATAATGTGAAAAAAAAATGTGCATAGTTAGTATTTATGTGAACCGTTTTATGAGGAAGCATATATGTAGTACGATCCGGCATTGACAGAACGGGTTATATTTGATAAAAACATAAACTAGTTGTTTGTCAGTTTGATATAACAAAATATATAAATCGAAAAAGATAAATATGATATGTATATGTATATATATCATGTGTATGTACATGTCTATGCACATGTCTATGCACATGTATATGCACATGAATATATTTCCATATGAGACGGAATAAAAAATGTTAAAAGCCACTTATTTTTTAGTTGATAAATATAATTTTTATCGCATATCTTGTGACAATCAAAATATAGAATCACAACTAGATTCTTCATCTGAAAAAACATCATCATTTTTGCTTTTGACAATTTCTTTAAATATTATTGAGGATGCACTATTTTTGGTAACTGGTATTATAACATTTAACAAGGCATATTTTTCCAAATATTGTGATATCACTTTTGACGATTTATAGTAAAAAGGAAAACGTATAGTGAAACTTTTATATGGTGGATTATATCCGGTCGGGAAAAGTGGCGATCTAAAAAAAAAAAAAAAAAAAAAAAAAATATATACATATGTATATATATAACTATTTTGGGAAACAAAAGTTATACACGTTTGTGCCTCATTTAGATATAGTTTTTATCTGTCTCACTTTTTAAAAAGGATTTTTAAGCATTCATCACTTATGTAAATATTTAAAAATTGGCTAATGGGGAAAATGTTAATTAAATTGTTCATATTACGTTGGGCGAAAATAAAAAAAGGGAGGTGAATTTGAATAATACAAATAGTGTTATCAATTTGTTCATATAATAAAAAATCATCATCTAAATCAACATTATAATCATTTAAAAAAGATCGAAAATTTGTATTATAATTTTTTTTTTTTTCATTATTATTTAAAAATGGGGGTTTAAAATCAAAACCATAAATTGCATTGTCTAGCGGGAACATACGTATGTAAGGTATATAAAATTTATTCATTTTTTTATATTTTTCTTCTAATACATTTTTATTAACAAACCACATATCCCATTGTGGTTCTTTTATTGTTAACATTTTTTCTATATTAATTGCTTTATCTTCATTTTCTTTATTATTACTGTTCATATTTTTTTCGCTCTTTTCACCTTCTTCTACAATTTCAAACTTATGTTGTTGGTCATCTTTTATAAATTGATCCTCTGGGTAATTACCTGTCTCGGGAAAAAATGTATCATAATAAATTATGAATGGCAACTATGATATGGATAAATGTGCATGTAAAAATGATAACATCAAGAAAATTGTTCTCTATATGAGACCAAATTATGTTTTTAGTCAGAGATTGACATGTATATATATATATATATATATATATATATGTTTTTTTTTTTTTTTTTTTTTTTTTTTTTTTTTTTTTCAACTTACCTTTATATTTATGATCAGGAAAGAAAAACAAATTTGAACATGTTTCTGTTTTGTATTTATTTTTGATAGCTGCCTGAACTAATTCAGCTATTATTTTTTTTAAATGAGAATCAGTTTTACTTTGTGTAACAATTTTTGTGTTAAGAACAATATCATAAGTCTTATATTTATTCCCTTTTTTATCTTCTTTGTTTTTTTCTTCACCTATACTTAAAGGTATTCTTAATCCCTCTTCATTGTTTAGGTCAGGAATTTTTTTAAAATGAAATTCTGAAATTAAATTAGAAGAACATATATTAAAATAAACTTTTTCTCCATTTTTATCATATGTCTTTATCACATAACCTTTTTGTGGACTTATTTTAATTGTTTTTTTATTTTTTACTAAATTATTTATATTTTCTGAATTAAATTCAAAATTTTTATTTGGCTGTTGAAAATAGTACTGGTAAATTTTTTCCATGTTAGCTATTTATTAAATCTATACATGTGCATGTACGTATATATGACAATGAAGAAACAAAGAACAATAATATGTTTGTATTCCCAAATTATAAAAAAGTATATAAAAAAAAATGAATAATAATAATATGAGCTTATTTAATTGTCTATCTTATAAAATATTTTGAATGTATAAAATTGGTAAATTAGTGAAATTCACAAAAAACTATCAGAATAATTTGAATGGAATTACCAACTAAACAATTATGCATGACTATTTATTTTTATATTTTTCTTATATAAAATATATTACTAATATATTATTAATATATTACCAAAAATGTGCTATTTAAAAAAAGTTTAAGTTTTGTACGTCTACAAGGTATATGTATATATATATACATAATAGTGTATAAAATGTGATATTTTAATTCATTATTTTTTTTAAGTATACAATTTACATTTTTTAATATTTTTCTAATCTATAATAGTTAAAAAAAAATGATAATATATAAACATAAATATGACCTTATTAAAACATTTTAAAAATAATAGGCCATAAACTATTTTTTAGTAAAAAAAATAATTGTTATTATATGTATGCAAATGTATAGGTTAAATATTGCACACAAAATAAATGAACTTAAAATAACGTACTTATATGTGTAGGAAAAAAAATTTATATATATTTCATATTTGCAACTTTTTTTATAAAGTGATAAAAATATACTTCTATCTCTTTTCACTTACTTCTCATTACAAAGAAATTACATTTTTTCTCATCATTTGTATTTTTAACATTTTTAACATTTTTAATATTTTTACCATTTTTAACATTTTTAACATTTTTAATATTTTTTTTTTTTTTTTTTTTTTTTTTTTTTTTTGGGGTGTCCTTTTAATAGTTATACAATCTCTTGCTTACATAGATTGTTGACATGCCTTTAGGGAGTCGGCATAATTCTGACATAAGCTGATATCTGAATGTGACATCATGCACTGCGTAGGAGAAAAGAGGAAAGCGATATGACGAAGCAATGTAACGAAGCAATGTAACGAAGCAATGTAACGAAGCAATGTAACGAAGCAATGTAACGAAGCAATGTAACGAAGCAATGTGAGGAAGCAAACAAATGTACACGGATTTAAGCGAGGCCGACTAAAGTTGCCGCCTTATTTGGCATTACTTGATTAAGTTCATCTCTAAATGTTTTACATTTAAGATCGTTATTTCTTTCCATATTCATTGCTCCGGCTTGATTTAACTGAGAATTATTATTGGGGTGAGATACTTCGACATGTCGTGGTCCTAAAATTGAATCAACAGCTCTTTGAGCAACTCCAAAACCAACACCTGATGCCATTCCACTAGCTACTGTCCCCATCATATTTGATATAAACCCTCCTGATTTTTGTTGGGGTTGCATAACATTTCCTCCTGCATAATTTTGAGCATTTGTGTTGTTTCCTCTTCCCAACCCATTTGAAGATGATGATTTCAAAAAGGATGACCTAGCACCTGGAATTAAACATGTATATGTATATGCATGTATATGTATGTATATTTATATTTATATTTATATGCATGTACATATGTATATATTTATTTATTTCAAAAGAAGGTATGAAATAAACAGTTCGAACTAAAATTGGTTAAACAGATTAATGTAAAACGGCTTTATACCCAAACAACAATCAGATATTATATACACATTAATATTTAATAAAATATATAAAATATATAAAAATATAAAATATATAAAAATACAATTCAATCCTTACTTAAGCCACCTGAACGACGATTTGAAGAACGACCCATTATTATTTTATAAAATTTAAAATATATTTAAACGAAAAAGGTGTAAAAACAACAAAAATATATTGGAAAAATTATTTTCTATGAATTATAAGAATATGTATTTGAGCTTTAAAATTAACACGAAAAAAATGTATATATTTATTATAATTAATATTTTGTTTTATTGTGTTTTATCAAAATAATTTTATTTTTTATGATATTAAAACGTAAGTATATTAATTTTTGTTTATCTTTTTTTTTTATTATTATATAAAAAGAAATGATAAAATTTAAGTGTTTATTATAGTAGCAGGTGATAAATATTTTTTTTTTTTTTTGAAAAAAATATACATAAAACCGAAATAAAAAAAAAAACAATGTATATTTGAATAATTTTTATTTTTTATAGATTTTCTTTTTACAATTTTGTTAAAATTATTATATATTAAGAAATACATATATAAAGTTTTTTTTTTTTTTTTTCCATTCATTTTGTTTTGTTGTTTTTGTCAAATACTGTATGTTAATTAGTATTATATATATTCATACTATGTATTAAAATGTTAAATTAAAAAAAAAAAAAAAAAAATCGAATATAATTTATATTTCCCTTACATATGTATAATATATATATATATATCCACATATAGATATAAAAGAATTAATTATTATTTTTAATCTGGTCATTATGATTTATAAAAAAAAGTGTGTGTGTGCATAGTTGTTTAATTGACTGAATTACAAAATTGGAAATATAAACAGTGATGTTATTATGTGTTGTCTTTTATTTTTTATTTGGAAAAGGCGATTAAAATAACTTTTAAATAAATACTCTTCCTAATTAATACACTAAAAATATATGCGATATTGTTATCATGAAATATTTTCGGAAAATATCTAACATTTTGTAATATTTAAGTAAAAAACGATAAACAGTTTTAGTGTTGTTTATTTATATGGGAATATAATAGAGTGGAGAAAAAAATGATGGCATTACATGAATATGTATATGGTTATATACGTGCAGAAACGCATGTACAAACGCATGGATATATATGCACAGATATATACGCACACATGTCTATGGCATGCCTTTTCGAATTTTTAAAAAATACCAATTTTGTAGAAAAAAAAATGAAAAAGAAATACAGAAGAAAAAAAAGTATAATTTAAAAAGTATAAACAAAATTTTTAGAAAAATTTAATACTATTATTTTAAAAAAAATAAAAAAAAAAAAAAAAAAACATAAATTAATTAAAATGGCAAATATAATTCAAAATATATATATGTTAAAGTATTTTATTTCTTATGTCTTCTAATTTTCTTAAAATTTCGTCTGGTGTTTTTTCTAAGTCGGATCCAATTTTTCTTTGAACTTCAAATGGTAGGCTCGAAAATTGTTCGCATAAATCACCGTCAATAACATGCTATATAAAAAGGGCATAGACAAAAATGTATGGCGTAGGTATATGGCGTAGATACATATGTGGGAATATATGTGACATGTATGTAGACATATGTAGACATATGTAGACGTATGAATAGGTGAAAACATTTTAATGTGAGGAAAGTTAGTGGATATAAAAAAGGCGACTCCAAAAAATGTTCATTTTATCTTTTTTTTTTATGTCGGTTTTTACCTGAACTGGATGATAATAGGAACGAAAAAATATGTGCTCTCTTCCACATAGAGAATGTTTTTCTGTCCTTAAAATTATTTCTAAATGTTGAGTTAGTTCCAGCTGAATGAAAGCAAGTTAAAAAAAAAAAAAATAAAATAAAATAAAATCCCAATAATTATTATTGTATTAAAAAGACATAAAAATATTTTTCACTGTTCATATTTTTCCATCCATTAATTTATATGTGAATATTTTTATTAGCTAGCCATTTCTTACTTCTTCTTTGCTATCATATGGAATAAAGGCTCCTATGGTTCCCATTATGGTGGAATATATTATACATTCGCTGCTTGTAGGAGATAGTTTAACTTTTTGTAAGGACGTGACAATTTCTCCAATATGAAAACTCATGATGTGCTCCATCTGGGTACCAAAAATAGGAATGAAAAAAATGTAATAAAATTGGCGACGAACCGATATAGATGTAGATGTATATTATATTGTGATGTTCCAAGGGAATTCATCCATAATAATGTACAGTGGTTCGTAAGGAAAATGATTTTTTATCTTTAGATCCATGTACTTACCTTTCTATTTTTTGTTGAGCTATTTATTACTTCTCCACCATACCAACATTTGTTAGCTATTCCGTATTCCTCTTGCTTCGCTTCCTCCGGCACCTTAAAAACGGGGTGATAAAAATGGGTGATAAAACGGGGTGACAAAACGGGGTGACAAAACGGGGTGACAAAACGAGGTGATAAAACGGGGTTATAAAACAGGGTGACAAAACGAGGTGACAAAACGGGGTTATAAAAAAGGTCAACAAGCTTACCCTCAAAATGAAAACAGAATCAAATTTGTCCGCAGCAATAATAGTATGATGATCCAAAATTTCTGAACATGTTATCCATCGAGGTATAATGTCATCAGATATAAGTCGTATAAGATTTTGATTAGAATCATAAAAAAATATAAGAACAGATTCCCTGATGTCAGATGCAAAAATTCTGTCTCCAGAAACTTTTATTGAAACAATTGCTTCTGGAATATCTTTATATTCACATTTTTTTAATAATTTTTTTTTTCCTAATGCATATATTCTTAATTTATTTCCAACAGATACTATAACTCTCCCGTTAAATGGGCAAAAACAATATGGTTGATCTTCGATAGGTGTAATATGTAACAAATTAAGTTTATAATTTATATCATATGTATATACTCTTAAAGATGCTGATGGTACATTTCTATTTTTTAATGTCATATTCGTAGTGGTTCCAACTATTAAACAATGTAATGCTTCAAGTTCACAAGCACAAACACTTAATGCTGCTTCTTCTAATTCTAATGATATTTTATCTATAATTTGCAAATTTATTGGGTTAATAATTTTAATACAGGATCCCCATTTGCCTAAACCAGCTTTTGGGGTTCCTATACGGTCATATAATAATTCTTCTTCATCATTTTCTTGTTCATCTCCTCCATCTTGTGTTTCTCCTTTTCCTTCAAGCTTAATATCACGTAATGCTTTTTGTATTTCTTGTTGTGTATTTTCATCATATGCATTATGGTCTGCTTCTATAATAGCTAACATTTGTATATTTTTGATTCTTTTAATTTCTAAAGATGTGTCATTATCATAAAATAATGAAGGGAATGGTAATGGGACAATTTTTCTTGGAGTAAATGTTAAATGTAAAATATTTTGACTAAAAACTTCACCAAGTCTATAAAATCGGAAAATTCTTAAACTGTTTCCAGATATAGCTACATATCCATCTGAACATTGTTCAGAATAAAAAGATGATGCATATTCTAATACATCATAATTTAATGGGGAATAAATATATTTCCCTTGATATACATAACATAGATATGTTTTTTCGGATAATACTAAAAGTGCTGGATTTTTATTAACTTGTACATGACAAATTTTAACAGATTTCGCACCTAAATATTTAGAATAATGATTACTTAATGTTCCACATATAGGATCTATTACACTTCGTAAAAGTACACCTGTATTTAGTCCTATATTTAAATATAAAATAGTGTGTTCTTTCTGATTTCCCAATTCTTTCATTTCAGATATACATATATCTTGAGGTGATGAATTATTTGGTAATATGTATGTAGATAATTGTTTAAAATATTGATCTTTTTCTATTGATAATAAACGTACTACATTATCAAGACAGCCAACTGCTAAAAAGCTAGCTCTTAATTTATTTTGTTGTATTTGTTGTATAGATAAACATAAAATTTCAACGTTAATGTTTTTTCTAAATATTTCAGTTAAAGTATGTGATTCATCGATTTCGAAATAAATTAATTCACCACCACTAAGAGATACTACAATTTGTGAACCGTTTGAAGTGGCTGCATTAATTTGTTTATTTTTTGGTGGTATCCATTCTTGTACAATTTTTCCATTGATATGTCGTATTCCTGTATCATATACTTGAATAAAAGAATTATCATATAATAAATTAATATGTATTGTAGTTACATTCGTTAAAAGAAGACTATCATATACTTCTTCTACTGTTTCTCCAATTTCTAATATAAGTGTATTTCCTTCAAAACTTACTATAATATATCCATCATATTCACTTGAATTATCTTTTTTAACTGTCCATATATATCTAGGTTTTCCTGGAAGTTCATTATTTGCTAACTCTTCAATACTTAATCCATGCTGTAATATTCGTAATGATGATCTTGGGCCTCTACCACATAAAGCATATATTTGTGGAAGATTTGAATTTTTTGCATCTAATATTTTCATATCTACTATTGGGGATAAAGAATATATTTGATCTACTAAATATAAATTTTTTAATTTTTGTGTTTTAAATGCGATAATTGCATTTTTTCCTGATGGATGGTTAGATGTACACATAGCATCATTAGAATCATTACCAATACCAGAAAATTGATAAAAAAAATGATTCCCAAATTCTGCTGCTACAAATAATGCTCCTGATTTTAATACACATATAGAATTAGCTATTGGAACTGTATCAAAATATTTACAAATTATTTCTTTTACTATACCATCTTCATGATTAACTTCTATTTTATATAGATCACCATATTCAGATTGTATTAAGATAAAAAAAAATGTTTTGATTCTATGGATTGTCCAACAAACAATGGATATATTTTTTTCTTCTCCAACTTCTAATCGTCTTGGATATGAACAAAATATATCATCATGATCGATTTTTTTATATACTAAATAATTTTCACAACAAACAATTAATCCACTAGGTCCTTGTTGACCTCCTGGTAAGGGTATTAATAAATGTGCAGTAATATCAATAGGTATTGTATGTTTTTTAATTACATGATTTAATCCAAGATCCATTTCCCAAAAACATAACCCTTTTTTTGGATATTCCATTATTTGTTCATTTGCATTAAGAACTTGTTTATCTAAATTTTCATAATTTTGTTCTATCGAAACAAACATTGGATTCTCGAACCCAACATTTAATGCAACTACAGCATGACATATAGAATGAGATTTATGTGCTTCTAAAGGACTACTAATAGTCAAATTTTCTTTATTATCTCTATTTAATATATATACAAATTTTTGTTTTTCAATAGCACATAACATTAAGGCTCTTCCTTTAGGATCTATAGCAATATATTCACCTGGTATAATTCGTCTTATTCCACTTTTACCATAAGTTTCACAATGTACTCTAATAAAATCATTTTTTTCATCATCATATTTTAATATTACTAATCTTCCTGAATCACTACCAATTGCTATATAATCTTTATTACTTCCCAATAATCGAAAGATTTCTAAACTTCGGATTATACCAAATACATCCTTAGAAACTATAACATTTAATTTACCTTGTTTATCAGCTCTTAATAATTCTAATACTTGACCTTTTGCAACTACTATCTCATGTGCTTTTGGTCCCGAGAAATTTCCATATACTGTTCTGGTAATTGCTGTAGGCTTTTGTAAAGTTAGATGATACAATATTGGCATTTTTTTTTTTTTTTTTTTCACTTATATTTATTTTTTAAAATATATAAATTCAATTTTTTAATATAATTACACTGTTTTTATCAGTATGGGGGAGGGTTGTAGATTTTAAGTTTTTTTTTTTTTTTTATAAAATGAGCCCTATATGCGTTTTGTCAATGTGTATATACAAGTATTAGCTTATTATTGGGGATACTACACAAGATAAATATTTATATTTTTCCCCACCCCCTATAACTGTTATTAAATTAAAATATTTCTAACAACTATACAATTGAAGTTCTAAAAAAAAGTATTACATTACTATTTTTTTTTTATCATCATTTATATATAAGTCTGCGATTTATTTCACTTTTTTTTTTTTTTTTTTTTTTCATGGGTATTTTTTGGATAAATGGCTAGTTGTTCAGAAATATACATCCATATATAAGGTCATCTCATTCTATTTTTTCTGTATATATTAGAACTTTTTTAATTTATGTTTATTATGCTGGAAATATACTTATTTTTTTTTATAAATTCTTTTTTTGGGGGAATTTATTCTAGGTTTTATTTTAAAAAATATATATATATATATATTCCGATTTCTTTAATCTGTTTATATTGATTACCATTTAACCTTGTTATGTTTTTTTAGTGAAAATAAAAATGGATGCTGTATAATTCAATTTTTTTAATAATTGATATATGACAAATATTATGATGTGGTTATGATAAAATATGTTCGAAACTGTTATTAAAAAGTTATGTAGATATATTCTTGTTTTTTTTGTTTTTTTTTTTTTGATTTGAAAGTAAAATAATATTATATAGCTTTTGTTAAAAAATTGTGAGGGAAAATATTATTATTTAAAATAAAGGTTAAAAGTACCCTCCTTTTTTCTTACTATTTTTAGATTAAAAAAAATATATTATATAAATTAGCATATATGTAAATAAATATTTATTTACATAACATTTCAATATAGGCCAATATTTATCATTGTTATTTTTTTATTGCTTGAACGGATGGTATAAAAATGTAGGCATTATTTTTTCACATATTTTTTCACATATTTTTCACATATTTTTCACATATTTTTCACATATTTTTCACATATTTTTCACATATTTTTCACATATTTTTTCACATCTTTTTCATATTTTTTATCCTTTTTTGTGTTAAATATATTTAATGTATGATGATGTGATGATATGCGATGAATACGATAATATATGTATGCGTTTCCGTTACACTTAATATATATAATGCTTTACCCTGAATAAAATTAATTTACATAATTGGGGCGTGTATATATATGTATAATTTATTTTGCTGGCTTTATTTTTTCCTTATATATTTATTTTGTTAATTTTTTACAAAAAAATATTGTTTATATATATTGTATTTCTTTTTATAATTTTTCGTAAATTCTTATTTTGTGTTCACAATATTTGAATGCCCTAATTTACATTTATAGGCAAAATATATTTGATCACAAAATGGGAACCTTATGAGGGTGTGAAAAAAAAGCATGCTAAAAAAGGTGGTAAAAAAAGGTGGTAAAAAATTTATTAGGTATATAATAGTCCAAAACAATTCGTAATATTATCCCAAAAAGGTCTAAGCAAACTTATAAAAATACGGAATGGGGTAAAAAGAAAATTATTTTACTTTTATATGAAATAAAACAATAAAATATCATTATTAAAGGTTTGATATAAAATAAAAGATGGTTATCATTATATGATAGTATCAAAAAAAATGAATATACAAATTTGTTAATTTGAAAAGATTGAAATAATGATTATATATTTTGCCCAACTACAAACTCAAAATTTTGTGAATAAACAAACAGTTCTCTTGAAATAGTCTAATCATTTTATTATGGACAATAAAATTAATTAAATAAAAAAAAAAAAAAAAAATATAATAATATAATAATATAATAACATAGTAGTAATAGACATTTTATTTAAAAAAATTGATATAAATTTAGAGCTGATTATTTCTCATTTAGGTAATTAAACAAATGTGAAAAAATGAATATATATAAATTTGTTTGCCATCATTTTAAAGGCATGCAGTAAATTATCTTTTGATTTTATAAACATGTCTATATATGGGAAATGTATTTATTTTAAAATTTCTCATTTTATATAATACTGTTTTGGAAATAATATAAACATTACGAAAAATATGTACATAAATAAATATACAATTTTCTTTGTATGCTTAAATAAGTCTATTAAATAAGTACTATTAAATAAGTATTGCCTAGTGTATATACACATTTGTTTTATGTTTTTTTTTATGTTTTTTTTATGTTTTTTTTTGTTTTTTTTTGTTTTTTTTTCTTATTATTCGACTTATTTACGGACAATATTTGCAACATTTAGTGGTGGCCAATACATGTGGGCTTTCTAAACACTTGAATGTAGTGATTATGTAGTGATTATGCAGTGATTATGTAGTGCTCAGTAGTAGTGTGGATGTGCTTGGTATATTGTCTATTTTTTACTTTTATTTTTTGTTAATTTTGATTTGTTTTATCAAGTTATGGCATTTTTTTATTAAAAAATCCAAAAAATATATTTGTGTAAATACCCATAATATATAGAAGTATAAAAAAGTAAATTTGTTGTATCAATTTGTGAAATATTTAAATAATTGTCAAAATGTCGATTTTACAACATATATTATTTTATTTCATGTTTTTATTGGCTTTCTTTATATTTGATAAGGAAAATTTTTTTTTTGTACAATCTTTAAGTAATGATAAAAATAAATATGTTAATATTTTAAATGCAAATAATATTGAGAATATTTTTAATGACAATTTTTCATTTATCGATTCTCTAATAAATTCCATTTCAAAAATTTTGAAGAAAGTTCCTCTTGGAGGTTAAACTAAAATGTCTAGTTATGCCAACTAATTTTGTTCACCATTTTGCCCACTCATTTTGCCAACTCATTTTGCTCACCCATTTTGCCGCTTTTTTTACCGCTTTTTTTACCGCTTATTTTTCCGCTTATTAATTTTTCCAAATTTGCAGTGCTAAAGAAAAAGATAATAGCTGAACTTGGGAAAGTAGCAAAAGATCTTAAATTACCAAACCCAGATGAAGAAATATGTGATATTAATTATTCCGAATTATGCCCAGAAGGATGGGTAAATTTTGGGGACGGAAAAAATTGCTTAAGCCCAAGTAACTATGTTGGGCCATGTAAAAAAAAAGTATCTTTCAAAAATAAAACAGCAATTAATAAATATGAATTTTCAGTAAAATGTAATGTATCATGGCCTTGTATAGGAAAATGTGTAGAAGATTTTACAAAAAATTGTCCAGAAAATTGGATTCTAAAAAAAAAAAATATTTGTTATGCTCCTAAAAGTTATAAAGATATATGTGTAAAAGAAAAAAATTTTACTAATTTTTCTAAATCAGAAAAAAAGATATGGGGAGATATATGCAATGTTAATTGGCCTTGTTATCAAAAAAATTATAATATATTATGTCCATTAGGTTGGAAAAAAAGTCCAGATAATAAAAGTTGTATAGGGCCAGAATCTTATACAGGCCCATGTAAAAATATTTTATATTTAAATAATTTAAATAAAAATGAAAAAATATTATTAAAAAATATATGTAATATTGAGTGGCCAATTTATCAAGATAATGAACAAAATTTTGATTCTTTTTTATGTCCAACTGGATGGAATCTATCACAAATAAATAATTCGATTTGCATTGCTCCAAAAAATTATATAGGACCATGTGCTAAACAAATTTCTTTATCTACATTTAGTAAAGAAGATAAATCAAATTTTTCTAAAAATTGTCTTGTTCATTGGCCATTTATTCAAAATACAAAAAATAAAAATAGTAATCAAAATTTTAATTTTCCATGTCCTGATAATTGGGAATTAATTAATCAAAAAAAAGAAAAAAATATTTGTATTGCTCCAAAAAATTATATAGGGCCATGTAATAATATTGTATCTTTTAAAAATTATACTAACGAAATGAAAGAAGCTTGGGCATATGCTTGTAAAGTCAATTTTCCATATGATAATTTGAAACATACAAATAATAAAAAAGTAGAAAATGAACAGAATGAAAAAAATTTAAAAATTTACGGAATAAGAAATAGTAATAACACTATGATAAATATTCCATCAATTAATAATGGACCTTTTGGTTCTTCAGGATCTATATATGAAGGTTTAGTTTTAGATGCAGATAAAGGAATAGAATATGGTCAAAATCGTAATAAATCAAAAAATAAAAGTAAAATTGTTATACAAGATTTTGAAAATATTGATAGTGAAAATTTTATTATCACAGATGATAAAATTAAAGATCTTATATTATTAAAAGAATCGACTGAAAATGAAAAAATGAAACAAACTATTGATGAAACAATTAAGCAATTAAGAACCAAATATACTTTTGGAAAATTCGATTATTCTTTTATACAAGCCTAAAATTGGAAAAATTGGAAAAATTGGAAAAATTGGAAAAATTGGAAAAATTGGAAAAATTGGAAAAATTGGAAAAATTGGAAAAATTGGAAAAAATATAAACAGATTCTATATGGCGAACTAAAACGAATGAAGAATAAGACTCGTACACAATTCGAATATAAATAATTTACGGGAATGAATAAGCTATAAACAAACCCTAAACAAACCCTAAATAAACGATAAAATTACAACCAATTTTCTTATGTTTGAAAAGGTATTAAAGATATGCCAATTTTTTATATACACCTGGACGTTTAAAGGGGCATTGAAATAAAATTTTATTTTGTAAAATAAATGTGATAAAAATTTTATCAGATATTCTCTTATAATTTACTTTTAAAAAATAATATAAGTTTTATAATTTATATTACTGTTCAATATAACTAGATATAATTTTATTCTCCATTCTCAAATCTATAAATAAATATGGTTCACTTTTTATACCGTTTTACAATTTTTTTATATTACGAAATTTGTTTATTTGCATTTTAAGTTGTTGTGTCATCATTGCACATAAAGGTGTGTATATTATGAGAATGTTTCTTCGAATTATTTTACATTTTACATTTTATATTTATTATTTTACATTTTATATTTATTATTTTTCATTTTTTTTTTTTTTTTTTTAAATGTTATAAACAAAATTTTGTTATAATCATATATGTACAGGGTTTCTTCTCCCTTCTTGCAACTTTATCATCTCAATCTTTTGTTTAAATAAGTGGAAAATTCACATAGCGTGTCAAGCTATATAATAGTAGTAATAGTATGCGCTACATAAACATGCTATGTAGTTGACTTCTAAGCATAGTGAAAAAAAAAATTATAATTGAGCTTACAATGTTATGGAATATTTTAGGGCAATTTAAAACTGTTCTTAATTATATTAGCAGGAAATGTATTTTTTGTGCCCCCCAAAATGTTGATCACAAAAGAGAAAAAAAGAGAAAAAAAAGATAAAAAAAGATAAAAAAAAAGATAAAAAAAGATAAAAAAAAAGATAAAAAAAAGATAAAAAAAAGATAAAAAAAAAGATAAAAAAAAGATAAAAAAAAGATAAAAAAAAGATAAACCCGTTTCATAAGCAATTAAATTTTATGCTTAACTAAAATTGGCAATATAACACTAATGAGAGAATTTGTTAACAATTTTTTTTATCAAATTTAGGAGAGTTACAAATTATTTTATCTCCTATAAATTTTTATTAAAAAAAAATAAAAACAAAAAAATAATTAGGGCATACGAAAATGTGATGGCAATCCAAGCAAGTACTTAAATGATGTAATTAAATTTGGTGATATGTAATTTTTTTTTTTTTTTTTTTTTTTTTTTTTATGATTTTATTGTGTAACACATTTTACACAAGATATTTGCATATGTATATAAAAAAAAATATATGTTGTACATATATTCACACACACTTATGCTGATATAATAATACATAAATTTACAACATCCTGTATATTTTGTAGAATGTTTTATGCTTCCAATGAAAAATATGAAAAATGTTTCAGGCTTTTATAAATATATAATACTTATTATTCTTATATATATTTTAGCTAATATAAAATGTAATAAGATAAAAAAAATAGGATATAATAACATACAAAATAAAATATATGGACATCAAAAATATAAATATGAAAAAGTAAACCTGAATAAATTATTTTATCTTGAAAATAAAAATAAGTTAAAAGAAATATGGGAAAGGATTAAAAAAAATGTTAATATACGAGACCCTAAAAATGTGGATAAAAAAATTATAAAAACAAATTCAGATTTGAATTCATTTAAAAATACCACAAAAAATAATACAGATGATAGTAATAAAATAATTAATAATGTTACAATTAATAATGTTATAATAAATAATAGTACAATAATTGATCAAAATAAATTATCAAATTTACTGAAATGTAACAATTTAATCACTATTAGACATAAAGACATTAACAAAATAATAAAAATTATAAATGAATATTATATTAAAAATAATTACATTTTCTCCAATATTTTGAAATATGAAATAAAAAACGAAAATGATAAAAAAATATTAATAATATATGCTAACGAATTGGTAATTGATAAAAATTGTATAAAAGTTAATGTTTATAAAGAGGTGGGTAAAAAAAATGAAAGTAAAAATGTGGAAACAAAAGAAAAAAAAATAAAAAATAATAACATAAACAATGTAAAAGAAATAATTTTTGAACGTGAAAATATCTTAAGTAAGGATATATTAGAATACGAACTAAATGTAAAAAACCCAAAATATTGTGATCAGGTAAAAAAAATGTTTGAAAAAAAAATGAATATAAAAGAAAGCTCGATTTTTGTTTGGGATGAAAAAATGTATGACTTGTTAATAAAATCTAATTTATTCAAATATATACATGTTAGACTAATATTTGACAAAAGTATCAATAAGCATATATTAGAAATAGATGTAATAGAAAATAAAAACATGATATTTATTCCAAGTATATCAAAAAGTTTTAATTCGATGTTGGAATTTTGCATAAATTTGACATTTTCGTATTTACACAGTTTAAATTTTGCTGACAAGTTGAGAATAAAATATTTTCAAAATTTAAATTACAAAAATAATAAACATAATTATGATATAATTTTTGTTAATGATACAATAGAAATAGAAAAACTAAAAAACAATTTTCCATCATATTCAATTTATGGTTTTAATACAAATAAAGTCTACAAAAAAGAACTTAATAATTCATTCTTAAATGATTTTACAAATATTATTAACAGTCAGTATAAAAAAAAAAATGAAGAAAATAGTGAGAAAAAAGAACAAAAAAGTTTAAAAGGTTTTATACAAACGAAAGATATCTATAATTATTTGCATACAAATAAATTCTTCATTTTTTATATTAAAAAAATTCATAATACAATTTTTGAATTAAAAATAAAAATTAAAAAAAACATATTGCATAATTTTTTATACTTTTTGAAAACACCCAGTAACACACTAACTAGCCAAAGTTTGCTATCTTCTGAAGATAAAAAAGTGGAAAATGATTCCAAAATTAGTAAAATGGCTCAAAATTTTGTAATTTCTAAATATAATTATTTTATAAAAAGAAAAACTAATGATGTCTTACTTAATAAATTATATAATATTTATGGATCTACTTTTAAATGTTCATTTTCTTTAAATGCGTGTTCTTCAAATATATTTGAAAAGACAAAATTTTTAAACACTTTTTTTAATTTAAAAAATAAAATAGATTTGATTTTTCACTTTAATACAAACAAAAATTTTTGTATAAAAAGTTTTTCAAATATATCTTTGGACAAAAATGAGAATAATACAAGCAAACGTGTTAATACTAAAAGTTTTTATTCATATTTATTATCTTATTTTAAAGATATTAATAAAGAAAAATATTATGATATTAATAAAATAAATAATATACATTTGAATTACACATTTTATTTTAATAAAAATTATAAAATACCAATATCTAAATATATTATTAATCTCAAAAATATATTAAAAAGAAAAAAAAAAAATAATCAGAATGAAGAAATAGAAAAAGAAGGAGAGAAGAGACAACATATTATTCGACATAATATACATGATAAAATAAAGTTGAGAAAAAAATTTCCTTTAAATTTTATTAATTTAAATATAAATGATATAGAATTGTTAATAAATTTAGAATTTTCTTTAACAAAAAATTTATGGAATTATAAAGGAATAAATATTTTAAATAATGATAACAGATGGTTTAAAAAAAAAATTATCGATATACCTTATGCTATAATTAATAAGCTATTCAATATGAATAATGAAAAAAATGCACACAATAATAATTTGGAAGGTTTTAAAGAACATATTGAAAAAGTAGAAATATATAAAAATGATTTATCCGAAAGTAATAAATATAACATACACAATGTAAATATAAATGATGCTACAAATGAATATCTAAATAAAATAAACTGTTGGTTAAATTATAAATTAGTATTCCCTATACTATTTAATAATTATTTTTTAAATTTAACAAATATGAAGTTGTATTTATTTCTTAATTATAATTTATTTGATAAGCAACAACAAAATTGTAATATATCATCTATACCTAATAACCAAAACAAAAATATGGCTACTTCAAATTTTATTAAGTTAAATTATTTAAAAAAAAAACAAAAAAAAAAACAAATTCCATCATATGGATTTGGTATTATCTTTTCAAATATAAATGTTTTTTTGAATTTTAAAATTAACTCTAAAAATATTTTACCTTCCTTAGTAATGCAATTAAATAGAGATATATCCAAATTTAAATATTTGTTATAATCTTAAAAATATGTCTGTTTTTCAAAAGGAAGAAAAATTGTAAATTGAGAAAATATGCGATCTCTTATGTAAAATGTAAATTAATGTGTTTTATTATTTTTTTGTTTTTACACTTTGTCAATTTTTTTAAAAAAAATTTAATTTTTTTATATATTTTTTATATTTTTAACATTTTTATATTTTATATTTTTTTATTTTGGAGCTTATACTAAGCACACTGTCTTGTGACACTGATTTATTTATACACCTTTTTATAAAAAATGTAAAATTGTAAAAACCTATCATAAAAAAATGATGCAACAATATATGATTAAACTTATTTAGCCATTTTGTTTCTACTAACATAGAATAAAATGGAGAAAATAATTTTCAAATTAAAATGAATTTTATTTATGCTAATATATATTTATAAAAAAAAAAAAAAAAAAATATGACAGTTAGCAAAATAAACTATTATATATAAAATTATTTATAAACCATATATTAAACAATTTCGGAATTATAAAACAACTACTTTTTATAATTTGTTCATTTTATATATATATATAAATAAATTACATGTATTTATAATATTTTTAAAAATTTTGTTTTTTTATGTTTATACATTTTGTTCATTTCGTTAACAAATGTATGGAATGCTAACAAAAAAAAAACCTAAATGAAATATTATTTTTTTTAAATAATTAAATATGTTATTAAATATTCTTAACAAGGGATAACTTAATTAAAATAAAATACTATGACTAATATTTGGTAAAATATAGATTCTTATATAATATCTCATTTTTTACATGTCAATTAATTTGATATTTTTTCATCTTTTATGTAAAGGAAATATATACATATGTATATGCATGCATACTTGTGCATATACACACATAGATAGTGTTTATTTATATGCAAAATTAGATTATTGTAAAAATAGGGAAGAGTATAGATATGATCCGTAATATTGGTGTTATATACATAGAACGATAAAAAAAATAAAAGATAAATAAAAAAAATAAAAGGTAAATAAATTATATCAAAATATATCAAAATATATCAAAAATGATAACCTCCTTAGATGTAGTACACGAATTATTAACCACCATATATTATGAAATATTTTCTCGAAAAAGAAATGAAATTGTTAAATATGATATTTTGCTATTTATAGATGACTACTACTATTTTGATGTTTTAAATAAAATAAGTCGAGATATAAATGAGTTAGATAATACATGTACAATAATTGAAAACACTAATTTTAACGAAATATTTACAAACTTTTGTAAAAGTAGAAATTATATTATAAATAATAAAACATATTCAACTGAGAATGAAAAGAGAATAGATTTCCTTCACGAAATTTGTTCAGATTTGCTATGTCTTATATATGAAAATGGGAAAAATGGAAAAAGTGGGAAAAATTGTCAAAGTGGGCAAAACCGAGTTATATCAAAGTGCGAGAATAATAAAAATAAAGAGAGTAAACATTTGAAAACGATAAATAAAAATTTAATAGAAATATATAATCTAACTAATTACCCAAATAAGCCAATCGATAATATGAATAAAAATGATATTAAAACAATTTTAGATTCCAATAAAATTAAATTTAAGAATAACGATATAATAATAATGGAAAAAATAAATGAAGAAAAAGAAAATTTATTAACAAAAGTATTAGAAAAATATAATAATGAATATGAATTAAGATATTATTATTTATTTTTAAATAATATGCTAACAATACAAACAATGTTTACATCACCTCTTGTTAATATATATTCAAAAGAAATTCAAAATATAATTAAAAAAATAATTCAAGTTAAAAATAATATATATATACCTATAAATATTTATGATATTTTATCGTTTCAATATGAGCAAATTATATTTAATAAAAGTTCATATAATAATTTAATTACTCCCGTAAAAAAAATAAAAATTGTAGATGATGTTATAGAAAGGGGAGGTATTCCTACAGAGTTCTCTAAAAATGAAATTATAACAGATCTTATTAATGCAAATATGGCATTAAAAGATAAATATAATAAATCGAGAAAACAGAGCGAGACAGGATTTTCTAATAAATATCGGGTTAATAACTATTATAATTCGCGTCGCTACTAATTTTCGCTCAAAAATAAGAGAGAATAATAGAGATAATAATGGAGATAATAATGGAGATAATAATAATGGAGTAACATGACTAATGCGCTTGATTTTCACTCAAGCGGCATTTTTTTATATTGGAAAAAAATCACCGCAAGTATGTACTAATATGTGTGTGTGTTCCTAAAAATAGCATTTTTTATCGTGTTTTTTATCGTGTTTTTTATCGTGTTTTTTTTTGCATTATTTCACGATTAAAAAGTGCCATTTAAGTATCTATATTAACTAGCTAATTGTGATTATTAAAAAAAAAAAAAAAAAAATTAAAATTAAAATTAAAAATAAAAAATTAAAAAATTAAAAAATAGTGCCTTAAATATGCTTCCATTTTTGCATACAGTCTAAATCCTTATGCAGTATTAGCATACGATTCTCGCGATAATTATGATAATTTGGAATATGCACACATATTAGATACTTATTTATTTATTTATTCTCTTTAGTTAAGGTGTGTCTTTTTTTTTATATGAGAATAATAGCTAGTACTATTACAAGATATTTATAATTTTTTTTATTTAATTTTAAAATTAAATAATATTCTTATCGCGAATTGAAAGAAATATAGCGATAACATTGACGAAAAAAAATATTTATCATGCTCTTTATTATGTTCATTTTTATGCTCATTTATTATTATGTTAATTTTTATGCTAATTTTTTATTACGTTAATTTTTATGCTAATTTTTATGCTAATTTTTTATTATGTTAATTTTTTTTATGTTTAAATAAAATATTTATATAAATATAATTCAATAAGCCTATTTTCATTTCTATATTTATTATTGATATTAATAATTTTTCAACTTTTATATTTTTTTTCACATCTTTTGGATTCTATAACTTTTTTCATCTATGCCTTTCCAATTCTACTGACTTCACTATATCATGATTAAAAAGAATATCTAAAACAAAAGTGCAATTCACTTTTATTTTATTTTTTTTTTTTTTGTTGTTGTTGTTGTTTTTCGTGCTCAATATATAAGCACACACAGTTATATGGGCTTAGCTATAGATACGTAATACAGTATAGATACGTGATACAGTATAGATACGTGATACAGTATAGATACGTGATACAGTATAGATACGTGATACAGTATAGATACGTGATACAGTATAGATACGTGATACAGTATAGATACGTGATACAGTATAGATACGTGATACAGTATAGATACGTAATACATATAGATACATATAGATACGTAATACATATAGATACATATAGATACGTAATACATATATACATCTTCTGAATAAGCAATATACAAAATGTCTCAAAAATATTTAGTAATCGTCCATTGCGTTTTCCTTCTTTTGAACTTATTCAAAACAAATTGCTATTCCGTACAATCTCACAGCAATTTGAAAACAAATAATTCTCAATGTATTGGCTGTATGAATGGAAAAACTAAAACATTAAGAAACATCGAAAGTAAAAATAATAGAATCAATAGTTCTTTCTTACATGTACGAGAAGATGAAGAAGATGATAATACATTTTATAGTCTCAAATTAAATGAAAAAAATTTTAGATGGAGCATACCATTAGCAATAGGTTCAGATAAGACTGTTATTGATTTAGTTTTAACTATTGCAAATTCTTCTACTGCATTTTATTGCTATGATGAAAAGAAACCCTCTCCAGATACAGAAACATTAGGATATGATTTATCGAAATCTACAGATTTGAAATATGTTGATTGTAAAGATGAAACATGTACTGAAATTTTAGGAAGTAATAAGTGTTTAATTTTAGAAGAATATTTTAAATTATTAAATGGATATGTTTTGAGAAAAAAAAGTTGTAAAAGCAAATTTTGTGATTATGTAAATAAAATGAATTTTTTAAATATGAGTAATCCAGGTGTAGATAAAAATGCATCTGTATGTCCATTTGATAATAAAGTTGATAGTGATAAAATTAAAGGGTTCTATTTTAATGATTCCTTTTTAATTAGTAAGGAAAAAAAAGTTACATATAATTATTTTGGATGTATAACAGAAAATGAAAATTTAAATATTAATGAAAATACATCTGGTATTATTGGATTAACTAATGATTATAAAGCTGATAAGAAATATTCATCTATTTTAAATTCTTTTATTTCAAATTCCGAATCAAAAAAAAATATATTTGGTGTATGCTTAATTGATGGGGGTGGGTTTATTTCATTTGGAGGATATGACAAATTAGCATTAAAACCTGGTGTGCCTCCAAAAAAAGTAAAAGGCCCAGAAGATAGTGATGATTCTGTAGACACATCTTATAGAAACACATTATTATCTATTGGAGATGATTCAGATGGTTTAATTTGGGTAGACTATTCCGAATCTACAAATGAATTATACAAAGTAAAAGTGACAAAAATAAATGTGAACGTAACTGATGATAGCTCAGAACATGAAGTTAACAAAGATTTTATCCTTGATACATGTAATTTATATATTTCTTATGTGAATATGAGTTTGGTTCGGTTAAAGTGTAGTCATGTATATATATTGGAAAATTCAGTATTTTTTTTGCCTTATATTTTTCCTCATCATCTTTCCTTATTACCATCTTTCCTTTTTAGATGACTACTTTATATCGCTACCCAGAGAAATTTCAGCTAAACTTACAGAAAAAATTAATAAAATATGTAAAGATTTAAATGACAAATGTAAACAAGTTGAAAATTCTGGAACATTCCAAATGGAAAGTGAGCAAGTAGCATCTTTCCCAGCCATAGAATTTTATTTCAAGTAAAAAAAAAAAAAAAAAAAAAAAAAAAAAAAAAAATATATGCATATATTACCAAAACTGCATATGCTTCACTATTTGTGTATTTGCCATTTTTCAGTGAAAACAAAGTGGTGGTCCAACCCCAAGATTATATAATAAATGACGGGTAATTTTGACTAGCCAAAATAGATAAATAAGTAACTAAATAAAAAAATAAGGCGTTTTACCCACATTTTGTTCATATTTTTTGCAGAGATAAAAATTACAAAATTTTAGTAAAACATGCTGAAAGCAATGAAAAACTTGGAGTCCCATTTTTCTTGAGCAAATATATAATATTTGACAACGAACAAAAGAAATTAGGTTATACATGCATGCATACGTATATGTATATGCGAGCGTTTATACGTATATGTTTATGTTTATGTTTATGTTTATGTTTATGTTTATGTTTATGTGAGGGTTTGTATGCTTGATAGACGAGAATAAGTTTGTAAATGATTGTTCTTATACAATTCTTTAATTTCAGGTATTGCCCAATCTGCATGCCAAACTAAAAACGCATTCTCACCACAAGATTCTTCTGTCAAACCACCAGTAGTACCTAAAGAACCAACCGAAGTTGTTGATCTCCCAGCCAAAGATAAAGGGCCAGGTGATGTCATTGTAGTTCCAGGTGAAGATAAAAGACCAGGCGAAGTTATAGTACCAGAGGTAAGTATAGAAATAAAAATGTATACACAAAAATTCGTTTCAAACGTGTTATAAATCTGTATACTTATTGCCACTGCCACTGTCACTAACACTACCAATGTCATCATTATTATTGTTATTTTTTATTTTTTATTTTGTTATTTTTTATTTTTGAAAGGACGGTGAAGATAAAGGTTTTTACGAAAAAAATAAAACAGCCATTTTAGCAGTCTCTGGTGTTGCTGTTTCAGGATCTATTATTGGAAGTATTTTTTACCTTTTATAAATTAAATAAAATTGAAAAGCATATACTTAAAATTATCTAATTAACACTTTTAATTCAAAAAAAAAAAAAAAAAAAAAAAAATATTTAAGTGTGTGAAAATGTGTGCATAAATAAAACCCCATGGAGAATATCGTAACGGATATATAAAATATGAGAGTGGTAATACTTGCAAAATGTAAAATAACAATTTAGGGTTTCAAAGATGTTATTCTCGAATTTGTCAAATATATATACACACACAAACTTTTTTAATTATTTTTCAGATCAAATTATTAAAATGAAAAGAATCAAAGATATGCGAATTATACTAGTATTACTTTTCCCATTTTTATATTTTTATCTGAACTTAATTATATAAAGCCAGTGTACATAAAATCTAAATTTATGTCGTAGTTTAATAATTTATATGATTTTATATATATCCATTTTTATTTATAATTTTTTTTTTGGGGATAAATTTATGAAATACATAGTTTTTTTTTTTTTTTTTTTTTAATATACATTAACAATATATTAATTAGAAAACTGAAATGAAATTAGAGAAACTGAGGTTTTAGAAAATATAAAAATTTTTTTTTTCACCATTTAAATTATTTTAAAATATGGGTATATAAATAATGTGTATATGACACGGAATAATTTGTGTATTGAAAAAAATGTATATTTATATTTTTTTCACAAAATAATGCTTTTTTTAAGGATATTGATTTTTAAATATAATTTTTTTTTTTAATTGTGAAAAGGGTTTTTTTTTACTGAAAAATAATATGTAACTTAAAAAGGTATATCCCTAAAACTGGCAAGCTTGTTAAAACGCTATTTTTGTATATTTTACATTTCGTCTCTTAAAGAGGTCCAGGCACACGCAGTGATAGGAATAAAGGAAGCATATTTATTTCGATTTTCTTATTTCCCTACCTTTTTAGTGTGCGCGGATAGCGAACAATGCAATTTAAAACAAGCTAATATAAAAGACAAAAGTATCAGGATAAATGAGAAAAAATATATTTGTCGATGCACAGAATCACACACTAACAATATTATGTGTATATATGAAAAAAGGTAAAAAAAACTATATATATAGTTATGTAGATAGTTATGTAGATAGTTATATAGATAGTTATATGGATAGTTATATAGATAGTTATATGGATAGTTATATAGATAGTTATATAGATAGTTATATGGATAGTTATATAGATAGTTATATATATGATACTCTTTATGCATTAAAACAATTTTTGTGATATTTGAGAAATCGGAAAATGAATAATTTCACAAAAGATAAAATCATTGAAGATGTAATAAAAAGCCATGATATAAAAAATATAAATTTATATTTAACGAATATTGAAGAACATATTATAAAAATAAAAAATGAAGGAACTAGTATAATTGATCAGGTATTCCTAGCTTTTAATGGGTCGATAAGTCATATATCTTTATACTCATATTTATATGATCATAATATTCATGTCGATGTAGATTGCTTAAATGTTATTTATGAAAATAGTTATATAGAAGAAGATAAACTAATTGAGGAAGGTAAAGATAATGATAAGATTATTGAAATAACAAAATTTGATTCAGAACTTATATATTATTTAGTAAAAATATATAAAGAAGATTTTGAATATAACTATAATTTAACTGTTAAAGATATTGAAAATATTATAATAAATTATAAAGAAAAAAAATATCATGAAACTATAAAATTATATAAAGATAAATATCAGGATGGAATAAAAATTTATAATACATTTTTAGATTTGAGTCATTTTTATTATGATGAAAAACGTATGCAATTTTTAAAAAAAAAAAAAAAAGAATCTATAGAAAATTATAATGAATATATAAATGCAAATGCAGATGTAGAATTTTATGATTTAAAATATCACATATTAAGTAAAAAAACAAAAGGTCATCCATCAATTCTATTTTGGTCTGATGCAATAAATGAAATACATATTAAAGACAAAACTATTATTACATCTGTCGATGCTGTAAAATTAACAAATACAGATCATCAGCATATTATTGGAATATTAGGCTTAAATAGAGATGGTGATTTAGTCATACAAGGTATTAGAAACGAAGTTAAATTAGTTATTAACAAGTCATGTGTTATAAATCATGGAATCTATTGTATTGGGCATGTTATACTAGTTCAGGGTCGAATCAAATTGGCAAATAAAACATTTTATGCCACCGAAATCATGCACCCCCCAAGGTTATATTTTGCATTCTCCCACTCGTGCTGTGTAATTGTGGTGTGTAGTTATGATGTGTGACTATGATTGTGATGTGTAATTATGATGTGATTGCATGACGTGATTGTGATGTGTGTAATGCCAATGCCGCCTTTCCCACCTTCGCACCTTCGCAGGAATTACCACGACGAAAAAAACGAAGGGGACCTATTCTACAGCTTCGAAACTGAAAAGGACAAAATTGGAATGACCGAGTACGAGCTGATCGTAAAAAATAACGACAAAAGCCAAAACTGGATAATCATGCATGATATATATTTGGATAATCCCTATACTTTTGAGATCTTAGAAAAGATGTTTTCTCTTTATGTAAATACATATCCAGATAATGAATTGCCTGTTGGGTTTATATTAATGGGTGATTTTATAAGTTTAAAATTTGATTATAATAAGCATTTTAACAATTTATATATAAAAGGGTTTGAAAAATTATCATATTTATTAATATCGAAATTTAAATTAATTTTACAAAACTGTTATTTAGTTTTTATTCCTGGAAAAAATGATCCATGTGCATGTAAAAATAGTTTACCAAAATTACCAATTCTTCCATATTATATTAAAAAATTTAAAGAAAATATAGAATCATTTTGTCCTTGTGAAGACAGAATCATATTTGCAACAAATCCATGTCGAATCCGACATTTTAACAAAAAAATGATATTTTTCAGACACGATATATTAAATGATTTAATTTGGAGTGCTTCTATAAATGCAACAGATGATAATAAACAGAATCTTCAAAATATTTTAACTTCAACTATTATAGGTCAAAGTCATATATACCCAATACCTCATGATAATCGAATATTAAAACGATATTCTCCATTTTTATTTATATATCCTTTACCAACTTTTATATGTATATCTGATAATACATGTAACAGTTTTATATCTTATGCATCAGAAAATACTAGTGATTCGATTATATCAAATTCAGATATGTCATTTACAAAAAAAAAAGCATTTACTGTATATAACGTTCTTCAACATGAAGCAAAACGATACATTGTTCCTGTATAACTAAGACAAATAAAATCGAGCTTAGATGTAGAATCGTGATTCTATTTTAGCTAGATAATTATACAGATATTAATAATAATTAGATATTCATTTCTTTATATCAATCATAATAATATATTTTCGATTTTGATTTTATATAACTCCAAATTTTATTTTTTTGAACAAATCCTTGGTGAGCAACAATTATTAATTGATTTTTAGATCTACTTAATGCAACATTTATTCGATTTTTATTTTCACAAAAATAATCAAAGGTATCACCAACAGATAATTGTTGTTCTGTACATTCTTGTGTCTTTTGAATTTGTGTGCATGTATTTTTTTCCAAAAAAAAATTATTACCATCATTATTGTCACCATTATTATTACCATTATTATTACCATCATTATTGTCACCATTATTATTACCATTATTATTATCATCATTATTGTCATCATTATTGTCATCATTATTGTCATCATTATGATGATGTACATTAGTTTCTTTTTTTTCCTGTTCTATTTTGTTTCCTGTACATTTTTTTTGAGCATGAGAAAAAAAAGATAAAACACAAGAAAATAGAATAATATCTTTTTCTATACCTTGAAAAGAATCTACTGTACTAACTTTTATCCTTTTTAAAATATCATAATTTTTTGAAAATTTCATTTTATTTTTAATATAAATAGCTTGATATCTAAATAACGAAATAATTCCGATTTGGTCTGGATTTATTTTATTAGAAATCATATTTTCACAAATATTCAAAATAATATTGGCTTCTAATATATTAATAAAATACGAATTTGAATGTATTCCTTTATATTTTTTTCTTATAAGTATAAAATTTAAATGTGCATTATATTTATTATATATTATATTATTGTTTTGTGTACATTTTGCATTATTAATATAGTTGTTATAAAAAAGATGACTACATATGTTGCTTATATCTGGATGACATCGATATTGTTTATTCATTATTATTAATTTATTAATATATAAATTATTTTGTTCATATTTTTCATAGTGTATATTAAACATGTGTTCATATATTTCATTTTTATAATTTGAATATTCAAATTCGGTTAGTTTGGTTATTTGATCAACTAAGCTATTTACACTAATATTAGTTTTTACATTTATTAAATTGGGTTTATCATAATTTACAACAATTTCTTTATTTTCTATATCATTCTTACATTGTTTTATAAAAAAATATTTAATAAATAATTCATTTTCTATAAGCCTTGAAAATAAACTACGGCACAAATCACTTTTACTTTTGATAACAAATCCTAGTTGCATAATATCTCCTATAAGAATAATTTTTTTTATAGAATATCTTATAAAAAATTTTAAGAGCGTTAATTCGTCTATTTGGGTACATTCATCAGCAATTAAATAATTAATACTATCTTTAATTGTATTTAATTTTTCAAAAATGTATAAACTTTTACATGTTCCTGCTATAACTCTTTTATTTTTGTACTTATTTTTTAAAATCAAATTTTTTTTTTCTTTTTTTAATACTTGTATTAATTTATTTATATCTGTTATTTTGTGTATTTCATTTGTCTTGGTCGAATCGTTTATACTTCTGCCACTTCTGCCACTTCTACCACTTCTGTCACTTTCGGGTTCTTTAGAAGCTTCGTATTGTTCTTCTTTGCCTTTTCCTATATCGGATATGTTATCATCGTTATTCCGTTCAGTCAATTTTGTGTCATTTTTAGGATTGTTTGTGTCATTTTTAGGATTGTTTGTATTTTTTCCTTCAGTTTGGTTATCTCTGAAATTGTCGCTTTTTATAACATTTGTATCCAAATTTTCCAAATATTTTTTTATCTCTTCTGCATTTGTTTCCTCTTTTGAAGTTATGCTAATAAAGTTTGTTATTAAAAATGGGTTGATTTCAGATATGGTACCTATTCTTGCAAAATCATAAAATTCAAAATCACGTTTCAATTTAAAAAGTATATTGTCAACAGCAAAATTAGTATTGCACATTAGTATTATTTTTTGTTTTTTATCATTTTTACTATTTTTAGATTTGTCTTCTTGTTTTATTTTGTTAAAAAGTGATTTATATTTTGGGATACCATTTTGATATAACCCAGAATTTGAATCATATGTATCTCCTTTTTCTGATTCCTTTTCTGATTCCTTTTCTGATTCCTTTTCTGATTCTTTTGCTGATTCTTTTGCTGATTCTTTTGCTGATTCTTTTTTTTTTTTTTTTTTTTTTTCTTCATATCCTAATATTTTATCTAAATACATAATTGTGTTACATATTAATGTACTTTTCCCAGATCCAAATATTCCATTAACTAATATGCAACTATTTGTTTGTTCGATTTGTTTATTTTGATCATCTATATTTTTTAATATTTCATTTTTATATTTAAACCAGTTTATTACAGATTGTATAATTTCCTTTTGTTTTTTATTTAATTTTTTATTATTTTGTAAATTTTTTATTAATTCATTTTTATATTCAATATTCACATTATTTAAAGGTATAAAATTATTATAAGACTTTTCTATACAATCTTTTATTCCCATTCGTTTTCCAACAAAATTATAATCTACAAACTTGTCATTATGATTCATATAGTTTATATTTTTATGTATATTTTGTTTACTATAATATATATTTTCTTCTTCTATATTTTTGTAAAAATAAAAAAGGTGTTTCAAATTATCTAAATGATCAGACAGTTTAATAAAAAATAGACATTTCTGAAAATTTATGGATTTGTATTTTTTTAAAAAATAAAGATATTCTTTTGATGTTAATACATTTTTTTCCTTTTCAAATATTTCACATATATATACAAAGGTTTCAAAATTTAAGGGAAATATTTCCAAATATTTATTTTTAAATCCATTCCATTTAGTAATAAACAAAAGTAACTCCTCCTTATCTGTACTGTATACATTATTTTCTCCATAATCACAATTTTTTTTTATTATAATTATATGATTGGTATTTATATATTTTTTTATATTATTTTTAATAGGTGTTATTCCATTTTTTTCTATCAATATTCCATTATCCGTATTTTTTTTTAAAAAATATTTTATCCCTGTATTTTTTTCACTTTTTGTATTTAGAAATGTTCCCTTACTATATCTGTTACTGTTTCCATCTTGCAAACTGTACACAAGTTCGACATTTTCCAATAATAGTATATAATTATCCTCGGCGTTATTTTTATAACTTTTTTTTTTATAATCTCCCATCAAATTCGAGCTAGTTATATTACTACTAGTAGTGGTAGTACTAGAAGTGGTAGCAGTAGTAGAAGCAGATATGCCAGCCATTTTACCAACGGGATCAAGGTTCTTGTTTTTTGTGTTAATATTTTGATTCACAGATTTTAAGTTTGAATTTTTATAGATATTGTCTTTTAATGCATATATTAAATTATCGTAAATATATATAAATTTATTTGTTATCTCATAATATATCTGAAATAGTGTAGCATTCATAAAACATAAAATATATTCTAATTTATTAACAAAAAAATTAGGTATTTTAAAATATGGTAATTCGTTTAATTTGTTTTTTATATCTTCTTTTTTTTTAGGAATAGTTATATAAACAGGTAAAAATAAATTGTTTCTATTAATATGTTCAGAATCATTTATACAAAAACTATTATTATTACTACTAAAAGAAAACATATTATTAATTTTGTATATATCACAATATAAATTTTGTTCTGATATTAAATTAGCTAACTTTTTATCTGTTTCAAGAGCTGTCTTCGTTTCTAACACATGAAGGGATGTATCCTTTTTAGTTAAAACTGGGTTATTATTCTTTCCTCTTTCATTTTTTCCTCTTTCATTTTTTCCGCTTTCATTTTCATTATAATTGCTAGACACCAAATTAAAAGTATTTTTCTCATAACCATCATTATATTTTTCACTATTAGTATTGCTATAATCCTTTTTTGGATTATCAGAACATTTTGTATTTTCTAAAGAAGATGATAATCGATTTATATTGTCTAACTGTTCAGATTTATTATCATTTTCAATGTTTCTATCTTTATTACCATAGTTAATTAACCCACCATTTAATTTTACTTTCATAGAGTTATTAAAAACATTAACATGAGAAAAATGATTTTTACTAACAACTTGGGCAATATTAACTATTTCTTCATATTTATTACAATTTTCTCTATTTCCAGAAAAAAAAACCATTTTGGTATTTTTTTTCTTTTCGTCTTTATCACAATCATAATTTGTATAAAAATATAATTCACATTCATTTTTATTCGTAATATGTATAGATCCATTTTTTTTATTTATAGAACTGTCTTTTATTTGTTCGTTATATTTCTCAGAAAAATTTTCTAAATTATTTTGATTTTTTTCTTCATATATAATGTTATCATAATTGTTATTTTCTTTAGAAAAAACAAAATTTCTTTTTCTTGGATTTGAGAAAATTCTATTTTTTATCCCTAAATTATCTTCATTGTTTTTATAATATTCATTTTTTTCTTTGAATTCCTTTTCATCATTTTTTTTCACATTTATACTACTATTTTTGGATATCCCACATTTTAATATATTATGAAGATTTTTATTAAATTTATTTTTTTTAACAAAATTAGAGGTTTCTAAAATGTTGTTACTACCACTAGATGATTTATTTAAAAAGTCATTATAAACAATATAGGTTCCAAATGACATATATTCATCATAAGTGATATTTTCTTTTTTTTTTACAAATAATTTTTCTTCTAAAAAATTATATAGTTCTATTTCATTCTCTTTATTAACTATATACCCATCATACCATTTGGTAGTATTTTTTTTATTAAATAAATGAATGGTTGTATATGTTATACTTATCATATTTTTCTTATCCAAAGAACTATAGCTTTCTTTATTTATATTACTAAATTGTGTTTCTACATTTTCCATTATTTTATTGTGCATATTTTCTAATTCATTTTTTTCACGTTTTTCACTTTTATCATTAGCTAGCTCTATTTTCCTAGGTACTTCAAATTTCTTATTAGTATGTGCATATTTATCTATTCTTTTAGATGGAACTAATATTTCTTTTGGTCTTAATATCTCTTCTCTTTCTATCTGATAATTTTTATTAAAATTGATAGTCTCATGTTTTTTTTTTATTTTTTTATTATGTGTATTATCATGTTCCTTGGAAAATTCGCTTCCTCTTTTCCGAGACTCATCATTTATAATTTCATTTGTTATTTCACTTTCAACATAATTATAAATATCAACAAATTGTACTAAATTGGTGGATAGTTCGATTTCTTCTTCTATGCTTCCAAAATCTGTGATGTTACTAATAAAACTTTCCACACAAACCCTATTTGAATTTAATAAATATATTTTCGTTACACCATAGCTAATTAATATTTCACAGTATCCATCTTTCCATTTTTTATTTTTTTGTGTTTTCTGATGCGTATACAAGCATTCGTATGTTCTTTTAACTGTGTTGTAAGACATTCGAGACTAGCGGAATAATGTGACTTATATATAAAATATGTAGTACTCTCAAGGAATTGAAAATAAAATAAATCACACATTTAAATAATCCTTAATATTTATAAAATAAAGAAATTACGAAAAAGCTGTGTTAAAAAATTTATGTAAAAATGATACCAAGTTACACATTTAAAAAAAATACAAAAAAAATTCATAATCAAAACTGCGTGTGCTTATAAAAATTAAAAGAGCAAAAAAATAAAGAATTAGTAGATTAATTTTCAAAGTTTATTTTGGTATTTATTTTATTTCAGCAAATAATCATTTTCCCTAATAAGAATATAGCTACATAATAATATATGTTATATGCTATATGCTACATGCTTAACTGGATATATTTATACATTTTCTTTGTAAGAACATTCAATAATTTGTATATCCTAGTTATATGCAGTAAATTGTTACTTTTCCTTTTTATAAAAGTGTGATTTATTGTTATTATTTTTATGAGTTTTTTTTTTTTTTTTTTTTTTTTTTTATGAACAGCCAATTTTTTTCAAAATATGTTAATAAAATATTTAAAAAAGTTCAATAAAATGCCATAAAATATATGAACGTTCATAAATATAATATATATATTTTTTTTTTTCATATTAAAAATGTTTATATATATTTCACAAAATGAAAATTATTCGAAAATATAAACAAAAAAACGGAAAATATAGTTATGATATAATAATATTGGTAGTTGTTATAAAATAAAACTACCTAAATGTGTAAGTATGTGTGTATGACTGGTATAAATATGGATATCTATATAGAAATCTACACATATTCGGATAAATTATACATACACACACATATATAAACAACAAAAATATAAAATCAATGTACATGCGCATTTTAAAAGAGAAAGAATAAAAACTATATACCCCCCCCCCTCAAGAATATAACACAGTAAACAATAAGTTGTAACAAAAGGTTTATGCAATTTTAATGTAGAAATGTCGTATTGTGTGCATAAATTATTATTTTTTATTTATTAATTGTTCCTATTCCTTAGTATTATCATGTTCATCTTTCAATTTGTTCATACTTGTATCAGACTCCATATTGTGAAAATTACTACTATTAAAATTTGCAGATATAGTATTTAAATTAAAATCAGTATCCATAGTATTATTGTAATTTCTGCTCGCATCAATTGAGGGTATAAAACTACTTGATAAATTTTCTTGTTGTATATTATTAATTGATAAATCATTTGTTTTGTTAATACTTAATTCTGAATTATTAAATAAATCATTTTGTTCCATATTTATACTTTCCCATGTATTATTGAAATGTTTATTTTTGTAAAAGTGGTCTATTAAAATTGAATTATAATTTTGTAAGTTATCATCTCCTTTTATTTTACTAACTATATCAAGAAACATATTATCAACAATTTCACGTAAGTATGCACTAACTGAAGTGGGAGTATTATACAGTTTACAATTTGTTACTATTAAATATACATCATCAATAAATAAGCTTAAATTATTATATTTTCTTTTTTTACATCGGAAAATGATTTTATTTATATACATTGGTTTTTTTATAACACTATAATACATAGGTGCATAAGTTTCGTTAACTTGATTTAAAAATGCTTTATAATTTAATACTTGTGATATATCTTTCATAATTGTTAATAATTTTTCATTAAAATTTTCGATTATTTCTTTTATATTATTATATGTATTTCCTTTTTTTAATTTTTGTCGGCTTGATTTATCATCATTTTTATTATCATTGTGTGCATTTAAATTTATACTACTTTCTGATACCATACTAGAACATCTAATATATTTTTCAGTTGTTGAATTAGCTTTATTTATATATTCATCAACATTATTAATATGTTTACCTTTTTTATCTTCATTATAATATTTGTCTTTTTTTCTTTTTTTTTTTTTTCTTTCATTTTCATCTTCTTCATCTAAATATTTAATATTACTTTTTTTTTTTTTTCCAAACTCGTTCATATTATATTCATTATCTTCTATTTGTTTATTATTATGTTCTTCATTTATTTCCCATTTTGTATTTTGTTGTTCAGGGTTTGTAGCATTATTATATGTCTTTTGATTTGATTGTGATTTTCCACCTTTTCTTTTTTTGCTTATTGATAAATTTCCTTTTCCATTATTATTGTATATATTTTTATCCTTACGTTTTAATGTTGTGTTTTGTCTATATCGTTTATTATTTTTTTTGATATTTATAGAATAATTTGTATTTATAAATTTTTTATTAATTATTTTTCCATTATTATCACCAGATAAATCATATATGTTTTTTTTTTTTGTATCTTTATTTTTAGTATATTCATTAGCATGTGCAAATTTATCTTTTAATTTTTTTTTTTCTGTTTTTAGATTATTTTGTTCAGAATATTTTTTATCAGTATTCCAATGTTTTATGTCATCTCCTACAGTTGGGAATATATTAATAATAGTTTTAAAACTTTCGGGAGTTTCTAATAATTTTTTTTTATGTTTTTTATATTTTCTTTTTTTAACAATTTCATTGTTAAATAATATATTATCGTTAATAGTTCCTTGATCATTATTATATGTATATGAATCATCTTCATTTTTTTTTGGATTCAATTGGTTAATTTCCCCTGCATCTAAATTTATTTGTTCTGATTCTTTATTTTGCATAAGAGTAAAATATTTTTTTATTAGGGTTCTAAAATGTTTCCATTTTAAAAAAGTTTCAATATTTTTTTTTCCATAAATATATAAAGTTTGTACATTTTCAATATAATTATTTTCACTGTTAATATATTTTTCAACACCTTTAAATGAATTTTTTAATAAAACTTCTTTTCTTTTTTTCATCATTTCAAATTTATAATTTTTGTTAATATTTATTTCACCACCTTCTTTGTAGTTATTTTCATAATTATCTACTCTTAAATTTGCATCTATATTTCCATAATTTTCTCCAGATTCACCAAATTCATAAACACTTAAAGAATTGTCACGTTTTCTAATATATATTCGAGTCCATTTTAGACAATGAATTAATTTATAATTATTTTCATTATCTTCTATATTATTATTTTTTGCTTGCATTTCTCTTATAATTTCTAATTGTTTTTTTTCTTCTTCTTCATCTTCATCATCAAAAAATTCATTTTTTTTTTTTTTTCCAATTTCTTTATCATGTAAACCACCTCCTAATTGTGAATCTGAACCCGAAGATGTCCCCATGTCAGATGTGCATGCAGAATCATCATTAATTGATTCTTTAAAAAAATGTTTAATTAGTTTAACTCTATTCTTTTCTACTTTTTTGGTTCGCTTAATGGTTATATCTCCAGAATGTGTAACAGTATTGCCACTATTACGATTATTATTGTTAGTGTTAGTGGCAGCTAATTTATTTGAATCAGCGTTGTTAGAGAAATTCGTTATTCTTTTTTCACTCAAATATAAAACGTTATTATTATATTTTAAATATACTGGGAAATGTAAATTTTTAAATTGCTCTAAAATAATTTTTTTAATTATTGTAATATATATAATTTTATTTTGATTGGTTATAGTTCCATTTTCGATATATTTCTTTAATTTATTTATTTGGTCATTTTTATTCATTTTTTTAATATTTAACATACTAAACCCAACACTTAAAAGAATGTTAATAATATCTTTTCCACTTAAATATTCTATAACTCTATACATATTTATAAAATTAATGTTTTGTGTAATTTCTTTATTATTAAACTCATCAGTATAATTTTGTGTTTCTCTAATTTTTTTATTTTTTAAATTTTTATAATTTTCCAAATATTTCATATATTTTTTTTTTCCTTTATCTTTTTTATTTACATCTTGATCATATTTATTTATTTCTTCTTCATCAAACTCTTCGATTCCAGATAATTCATTATATTGATTTTTTTTTGTATTTTCCATTTGAGATTCGTTTTTTAATTCATCTCTACCCTTACTCATACGTTTATTAGCATTAAAATAACTAAAATTATATTTTCCTTTTCCATGAAAAGTATATCCTTTATTATCTTTTGCAAAATTTGTGTATCCTTTTTTTTTTGCTTCATTTTTTTGAAATAAATGATTCTGTACAGAATTTCTTCCTTTATATTTTAAGTTTTGTTGATATTTTTGTTTTTTTGGATAAACATTATTTTTATAATTTGTTACATCATTGTAATTGCTATTGTCTATATATTCTTTTTTATTTCCATTTTTTTGTTGTATTTTTTCGTTATGTATAATATGATTAAATAGGTAAAATGCATAGGAATAGTTTTTTTTGTTTTTTTTTTTATTATCTTGATCATTTTTATTTTTTTTTTTTTTCCTTTTTTCATCATTTGAACTATTACTATGTTTATCATCATCATCGTCGTCAACACTTTCATTATTATCTTCTTCGCTAAAACTAAAGTTACTAAAATCGCTGAAATTGTTTTTTTTTTTATTTATTTTATTATTTATTTTTTTTTTTTTTTTATGATATTTTTCTTCCTTATTTTCTTCGCCAATCATTTCAAAAATGTCGCTATCTTGTTTGGTCAGGGTTTTCCCCTTTTTATATTGATTTAAACTATTTTTTTTTTTTTCTTTCAAATATTTATTATGATATTCTTCAAAATTATCATCACTATAAATTGTATCAATTTGATCATTATCATTGCTAGTTGCACTAGAAGTAGTATCATTATCTTTTTGATCATAATAAAATTGATATTTATTTTTTCGGATTTTTAATTTTTGTTGTGTATTTTTAAGTTTGTTTTTGTTTTTGTTTTTGTTTTTATTCACAGAATCATATTTTTTATTATTTATCGTTTTTTGTTTTCGTCCGATTTCTTGTTTTGCACTATTATTGTTATATTTTGAAGTAGAGAAATTGTTTGAGTAATCTTTTAATATAATCCATGGAGAACAAGATATAAGATATTTAATATATAAAAAATAATTAATAAAATTTTTATCATAAAAATGAGAACCAACATAATTATAATTGTCTATCATATCAATATATATATCTTCTTTATTTAAAGAAAATTGTATAGATTTGGCTTCATATTTATAACAATATTTATCATAAATAATTTTCATTTTTTTTTTAATATTAATAATGTTATTATTAGCTCTTTCTTTTTCTATATTTAAAAGTAAAATAATTTTATTTAATTTTTCATGATTCTCTAAAATATTTTTAAAATTAATTCCTTCATATTTATATAATTGTATAAAATGGTAAATACATTCTAATATACAAACATTTTTTGGTTTATATGAATTTTTGTTATTTCTATCATCTCTATATTCTTTACTTAAAATAAAATTTATATCAACAGATTTTATAATTGCATTAATATCTTTATCATTTATAAATGTATTTAATTTGGTTTTTAATATTTCTTTTATTTTTTTACTATCTTTTATTTGATGTTTTATTATTAATTTTATTAACCAGCTTCTTATATAATTTCTTTTTTCATCTATATATTTTTTATATAACGGATTATATGTGCTTACATGCATATCTAAAAAACCAACATTATAAAATATACAATTTGTATAATTTATATTTAAATATTTTTCATTTCCTTCTTTGTATTCCTCTACATTTTCGTCATATATATGATTGGAATTGTATTCCCCCACATTTTCGATTTCTTCAAAATGGGTTAAATAATTTTTATTATGATTGTTTGTTTTATATTGATCATATTTATTTATTTGGTTTTCATTTTGATAATTATGACTACTCAAATTGTTTGTATTATTTTTTATGTAATTTGGGGTTTCACTGTTTTCTTTTATATTTTTACACATTTTTATATCAACATAAAACGGCTTTATATAATACTTTTTTTCATTCTTTGATATATTTCTTATAAGCAGGAAGTCGGTATTATAAAACATGTTAGAGTTATCTTTTTCGTTACTATCGGGTGTGTTAGATGTGGCGTTTTCTACGCCCCTTCCATTTTCCGAATTTTCTACATTTTCCACATTTTCCGCATTTTCTACATTTTCCACATTTTCCGCATTTTCTACATCTCTTCCATTTTCCGCATTTTCCACCCCGCTAAATATGGCATCCTTTTGAAAATCGTTTGCATCAATAAGATGTTCATTTATTGGTTGTGACGATTTGCCAAATATGAAATTGTCCTGATTTTCTTTATACATAGAATATACAGGAAATGTAAATAGTAATGCTTTATACAATTCATTTTCAATAAATGTAAGTTTTTGATTTTGTTTTTTAATTTTAATAGGAACACCAAAATAATTAATAGAATCTTTTATAACATTAATTTCACCAAATGGTTCTATATATTTTTTTAATTTATTTTTATATTCAAGAGAATATAAATTTTCATCATCTTTTGTTGTAAAATAATGATTTATTTTGCTATTCATACCTAATTTTAACATAATAAGTGGGTCCTTTTCAATGTATTCTAAAATTATTAATGGGCTATCATCATTTAATAATAAACATGAATTGTTATAAAAAAAAGAAGCATAAGTATCTGTTTTATTATTTTCAACATTTATATTTTCATTTCCATCATCTTCATCAAGCATAGAATGGTCATATGCTTTTTCAATTATCCATGCATCTAAAATGTGGATATCAAAATTAAAATTCTCATCATTCAAAATGTTTACAATATTTTTATAACTTTTTCTGATATAATAATGTTTATTATTTCCACTAAAATATTTATTTGTATTTTCATATTTATCTATACTAAGATGTTTGCTATTTTTAATACTTTGTCGATTTCCCAATTTAAAAAATTTAGTTATTGGGTAATTAAAATAAGAATGTGTTTTCACGATTTCAGGGATAACATAATTCCAATATGAAGAGATTACCATTTTTTCATCTTTTTGTGCCAAATATTGTTTTTCTATATTTTTCCACCCCCACGACACTGCCCCGTTAGCCCCGTCAGCCCCGTCAGCCTCGCCAATCTCGTCAATCTTTCCGAAATCTTCATCATTTAATATCATTTTTGACTTTTTATATTCGTGATAATATTTGTGTATGCCTGTTCTAAAATCTAGCTTATGAAATCTCGAAAAGGCTATTACTCCTTTTTTATTGGATACCTCAAAACTGTAATAATAATCGTTTGTCATTTGTGTATTGACATATACATTATTATATGACAGAATCATATTTTCAATTTCATGTGGATTATTTTTTTTATAATAATTATCTAATTTTAAATGTGAGAAAAATATAATATTTTTTGTTTTTTTTAAAATATTTTCAGCACATTCTAATCTGTCTTTTTTGTTGTTAATAAAATAACTATCATCAAAATCAATGCTCTTATTTATTTTTTTCATTTTTTCGAAAGTTGTTAAAACCCCCCCTCCTTGTTCACCAAAATTAGATAAATTATAATTTTTTTTATAACATTCTTCTTTTTTATCTAAAATATTATTATGCAAATTTATTGTTCCTACATTTTGATAATCATCAGGTTTATATATTAAACATTTTAAAAGAATATCTGAATATTTTTTTTTTTTTAAAAAAATATTTCTTAACATATATGAAATATAATAATTTTTTTCGACTTCATTCAATAGTTTCTCATTTAATTTATCAAAAATATAATTTTCATTATATTGAATATTTTCCATTTTAAATTCATCAATAATTTTAGTAAAATTTCCTAAATGTATTTTGGATTCTTTTTGTCTATTTATATTATCATGATATGTATTCATATCCATATAAAACATTTCATTTTTTTTTTTTTTTTTTAATAATATATTATTATTATTATTATTTACATAATGATATGTATGTTGATATTTTTCGTTAAAATGTTCAGAAGATTCATCATCATTTTCTTCATGAGTATAATTAGCTTTAATAATGTTAGAAATTATTTTATTTTTATTCAAATCTAAAATATTGTTTGCATTATTATGATCTATATTTTGACTATCTTTGATAATGTTGGAATTATTTATATGTCTATTTGTATCAATCACAACATTCTTATTTAATTTATTAACGAAATTAGAATCATTATCTATATCACAAGGGTTTCTTAAATTATTTTCATTATGAATTATATTATTATTTTTATTTATAAATATATGAGAAGAATTTATATTTTTCACCAAATTTGTATCATAATATAAAGGATTGTGATATATATTTTCCATATTCTTTAAATTTGATTTATTTTTTATTTTTTTTTTTAATTTATTATTTCTTTGTGAATATTTATCATCATTAGTTCCAAAAATCTCTTGAATTATATTTTCATTTTGTAAAATATTTTTATCCAAATTTTTATTTTTAAAAAGATAATTTATATAATCATCACTATTAAATAAATATATTGAATCATTATAATTATAATTTTTTATGTATTTATAATTTAAGACCATGAATATATAACTATTATTTATTATATGATTTCCAAACAGTTCAATTTCATTTTTTAAGTTATTGTCATTTATATTATGATAATACTCTTTATATATATTTTTAAAAATATTATGTTCATTATCATTTTCTTTTAGATGTGTATAATTATTTTTATTCTGATAATTATTATCATATGAATAGACAACGGAATTATAAAAATCTGTTTTTTCTTTGTTTAAATCGAAATCTTTTATAATTTCATGTTCTTCATTTATTTGCGAATGAACATTGTTTGTATTTTCTACATCATATTTATCCCCATTTATATTGCTCTCTTCAATATCGTTCATATTATTTTTATTCAATTCACAGTTTGATATATACTTATCATCATCATTTTTGCAATATTCATCTTCTAAATTGGATTTTTCTTTTTGTTCATCATCAAAGAAAAAGTCGCTGAGTTGTTCAGAAAATTTTTCGCCATTTTTAGGGTCAAACACTTCATCCCCATTTTTAAGGCCAAAAATTTCATCATTTTTAAGGTCAAATACTTCATCCCCATTTTTAGGGTCAAACATTTCATCCCCATTTTTAGGGTCAAATATTTCATCCCCATTTTTAGGGTCAGTTATGTTTTCCTTTTGGTCAAAGAATTCTATATCTAGAAAATCGTCTTCATCTGCATCTACATTTGCATCTACATCTGCATCCACATTTGCATCCACATCTGCATCCACATTTGCATCCACATCTGCATCCACATTTGCATCCACATTTGCATCCACATCTACATCTGCATTGTCAAATGTGATTCCAATTTGTTGGCCTTGTTCGTCCCCTATTTCTTGATCATTGTAATCATTTAGAAGACCCATCAAACTGTCATTTTTGTCACTAAATTTGCTGCTATTGTGTTCAGAAAATATAAGATCATCTTCTAATATTTCAGTTTTATTTTTATCATTTTCATTGAATATAAATGGGATTTCTTCGTTTTCGTTTTTATGATGTTTATCTCCCAAACTATTATCATTAAAATGAAATTCTTTATCTATATCAAAATCTAATATATTATCATTAGTATTATTTTTATATTCGTTAAATTTATTTTTATCCAATTTTTTTTCTTCAATAAATTCGTCATTTAAATTATTGGGAACATACTCATGAACATTATTATTATTTGTGTTATTATTTATATTGTTTATATTGTTTATATTGTTTATATTTTTTTCTACTTTATCAGTGTTGGGACTATTATTTATTTCATTTTTGGAACGAATTTTATTTTCTTTTAAATGGTGTGAATAAATGTTATTTTTTTTTTTTGGTATATTCATAAATTCATTCATATAATTATTTTCATTTTTTCTAAATTTTTTTAAATCTACATTTTTATAAAAACATAAATTTTTATTTTTAACATAATTTAATTTATTTTCATTGAATATATCTTGAATTTCTATATAATCTGTATTATGAATGTTAATGTAATTATTTACTAACTTATTATTAAATTTGTCTAATAAATAATCTGAAGAAAAGTTATTTGACTCGAAACTTAGAATATTCGATTCTAAATCGTTAGAATGTATATTATTTTTGTCTATATAATCATTATTTTCATTTTTATTTTCATTTTTATTTTCATTTTTATTTTTTCTCTTTATTTTTTTATAATTTAGTACATTTTGATCATTATAAAAATTTATTAAATTATCCGTTTTGTAGTATTTATCTATATTTTGATATTTTATCATATTATAAAGCTCATAAGAGGTTTTTAAAAATACATTTTCATTTTCCTTAACATGTGCAGGTAAATAGCCATTACACATGTGCATATTTATATCATTATGTTTTGTTTTATTATTTTGATCATTACTATTAATTGAGTTTTGTTTGTTTAAAAATGTGTTTTTATCTTCTTTCTGTTTCCATATCAATTCATTATTTTTTAATATTTTTAGCAACAATTTTTCCTGATTTATCCCCAAATTATTGCTTTTTTTTTTTTCAGTAAATTCTTGACCTGACTTGTTCATATTATTTAGGGTTATATTTCCCCCATTTTCATTTAAATATATATATGCATTCTCTTTTTTTTTAAAATCATTATTTTCTATATTTAGAAAAGAATCAGTTAAATCCATTTTGTCCCTTCTTATTTTTCTTCGCTCTTTTTTTTGTTTTTTAATGATTTTTTTTTATATTCACAATACTGCGAAGAAAAACAAAATACCTTCATTTATATTTCTCAGCATTTTATTATAGGAAATTATAATGACTGAACAAAAGTAACCTATTATTTGCTTAAATAAGTAAAATAAATGAATATATATATATGTATATATTTGTAATTATAGTGATGGTATAACTTAAACAGAAACAATGTTTATACAAAAAAATAAAAAAATAAAATAAAAAAAATAAAATAAAGGCAAGGCAAAGCAAAGCAAAGAAGGTTATTATGGGATGAATAAAACAAATAGTAGTAAAAATGTATATTCTGTAAAAAATTAATCATCAGTTATTTTATTTTAAAAAAGTATTATAAATTTTTCTTGAAATATTTCACTTAAAATTATGTTGCTATATATATATATGCCAATTTATGAACAATATGCACAAAATTTTATATGGTAAAATAAATGTGGCTATTTTTTTTTTTTTTTTTTTTTTTATGTATTTTTTGTTGACATTATAAATATGTGAATATATATTTTATCTATAATAATAAGTGTAGTCATATATTATTAATTTTTTTAATTTTCAATATAGTATGAAATATATTACATTCTTTTGAAATATATTACATTTCTTGTGAAATACATTACATTTCTTGTGAAATATATTACATTCTTTGTGAAATGTATTTTCTCATTTTAAAACACAATTAAAAGATAGGTACCCTTTTGTTTTTTTACATATAAAAAGAATATATATACGCGTGTATATATACATTTAGGGGTTGTAAAAAAATGTTAGTTTGTATAATCAAATTAGTATTATATAAATTTGTTTAAAAAAAAATGTCCATATTTCAAGCTTAACCATATAATTAAGTATTTCAAATAATAAATTTTACAAAAAAATAAAATCAATAAAATAAAACCAAATTTGTATAAAATATATCTACATATGTAGGCTTGTACATAATATTGTACTATATATGTGTAACTATACTGTTGAAAATAAATGTATTAGAAATTATCGTTTCCACTAATTACAAACACAGCAACAAGATATAACTTGTATTCCCATATATATAGATGTATATATATATGAATAAGACATGTCAAGGTTCTATACAAATAAGGAACATTTTTTATCGTAAAAATGTGGTATAGAGAAAATAAAAAAAAATATAACAAAATCAATAAATATTGAAAAAGAGATTACATCATAGTAGGAATATGACTCTTCGAAAATTCAAAAATAGTTTAGGGATAATCCAAAATACAATAAAATGTAGACATACAAAAAGGTATGCATTATTTTGGGGTCATAATATTTGCTCTAATAATATAGACAAAAATAATTTAAAAATCAAAGTCACAGAAACAAAAAATGAAATAAACTTGTTAAAAATGTTAACAGATCAAGATGTAACACAAAATAGTGTAACACAAAATAGTGTAACACAAAATAGCGTAACATCAAATACCATTGGAAGTTTTCAAATTGTTAAGAAAAATAATAATTTCGAATTTTCTCGAATTTTGTATAAACCTGATAATTATGAAAAATTAAAAGAATTTATAAAAGTTATAGAAAAAAATGAAAAAATAATAAATGATTATGATATTTATTATCATGAAGAAAATCTTAATAATATAAAACTAAATAGAAATCAAGAAAAAAATGAAATATTTATAAATATAGAAGATATATTAAAAGATAAAAAAATAGCTAGTTATGAAAAAAAAAATTATCTTGAAAAAAAAAAAATAAATAATCTTTATTATTATAATATACAAAGATATAAAGAAAATTCTGATCCGTCTTCTTTTTTAATTGATAAAAGACGATTAACAAAAAGTGAATATAGATATCAATATATATCAGCAATCTTACCATATATATGTTTTGCTTTTATGTTATTTTTTCCACATTTTTTAATATGTTTATATATACCATATATAAAAGAAAAAAATAAAAAACACCGGGAAATATGTAAAATGATTCAAATAAAACAAAATATACATTTATATAAAGATATAAAAACTGATCAAATTACAAATATATTAGATAATAATATTAAAACGATTATTTTATTTTATAATAGTAAATTATTTTTAAATAAATATATTAAATCATTAATGATAGATTTATCCAAAATCTTTAAAAATTATTCTATACCTATTAATATTGTAGGTATAGATACATCTATACAAAACATTCCATATAATGTTATAAAAGATATTAATAATAATCATTTCCCATTAATTTATTTTATTCTACCATATCATTATGACAATGATAGTGCTGTTCTTAAAATAGAAAATCCGTTTTCTCTTGAACATGTTATTTTTCAAATAAAGAATTTTGTTTACATTCCCGAAGCGGTTGTGCGCCAAGTAAAGGTTTGTACTACTACAAAAGTGGAAAAAATGGAAAAAGTGGAAAAAGTGGAAAAAATGGAAAAAATGGAAAAAATGGAAAATATATAAAATATTCCTGCTATTTTGTTATGCTTATTACGTTCCTTTTTCATCAAGTGTGTACATGAATTGGGGTATGCATAATATATTAATTATTTTTTGAAAATTTTCATATTTTTGTTATTTCCAGGAACTAACTATTAAGAGCAAACTTCTCAAGAGGTGCATATTTGACCATGAAATAGTTGGAAATAAAAAAGAAGACATCTTATATGAATATGGAACTGAGTTGGCTCATTTATCTTGCCTTCAATATAACAACAAACTGATACTTTGACCAACACAATAAAAACTGATATTTTGACCAACACAATAAAAACTGATATTTTGACCAACACAATAAAAACTGATATTTTGACCAACACAATAAAAACTGATATTTTGACCAACACAATAAAAACTGATATTTTGACCAACACAATAAAAACTGATATTTTGACCAACACAATAAAAACTGATATTTTGACCAACACAATAAAAACTGATATTTTGACCAACACAATAAAAACTGATATTTTGACCAACACAATAAAAACTGATATTTTGACCAACACAATAACAAACTGATACTTTGACCAATATAATAACGTCAAATATATGATTTCCATTTTTATGTAACATATAGAAAAGTTACACACACACATATCCATGCAAATTTTCGAAAGTATATACTTTTTTTTTTTTTTTTTATGAATTATCTAAATGTGATAAGTTTCAATTTGGGATTTATTTTTTAACTTATTTATTATCATCATTTTAATTTGTATTTTATATTAGCACAATACCGAATTTTAATTATTTAAATGTGGAAAACTAAGCCCTAAAAATGGCTTGTTAAAAATAAAATAAAAAAAAAAATAAAATAAAAACGGGTAGTGTTGTAACTAGCCAATAGTATTTAATAAATGAAAAGAGAAATAAGACGAGTTAAACAGTGTTGTATATACATATGCTAAGTATCGAAAGAGTATCTTATAAAAATGTTATAAAAATATGCTGTAAAAATATGCTTGTTATGAAAAAGCATTATGTAATTAAACGAATTTAGACATAAAAAATTGGTATATATAGTGAGATAATAAATAAAATCAAAAAAAAAAAAAAACGAATAAAATGATATATATTATGGGGGTGAGTTAGGAACAATTGGAAATATATAAAATCCAATTCGAGGCAAGGATTGTATAAACAAATAAATGCATTTTTTTTTTTTTTTTTTTTTTTTTTATTCTGACTAAAACACAAGGTGACCCTGAGATATCTCATAAACCTACAATCAGAAAAAGCCAAATTAGAGCACATGTACATTCAACCGATTATGCAAGATATACACAACATATCCACAACATACTATGCAAGATACACACAACACATTATGCGGCATTATGCAAGATACACACGCTAAGCATCAAACTCGGTGCAATACCATTTTGAGTCGGATTTCTTTTATATCCTTTTGGTCAAAATCAAAATCTCTATTGAAAGTTAAACATTTTGCAAACATGCAGGTAAATACTCCACAATCATATCCATTTTCCTGGCATGGTATTCCACTCTGTTAAAAAAAAAAAAAAAAATAAAATAAAAAAAAATAAAAAATAATAAAAAAATAATAAAAAAAATAAAAAATAATAAAAAAATAATAAAAAAAATAATAAAAAAAATAATAATAAAATAGTCAAAATAGTCAAAATAGTCAAAGTAGTCAAATTTCCCAATAAATAATGCACCTCTGGTAATCCGTTAGAATCATATGTCCATGGAGATATGTCTATAGTTATTTGTTGTTTATCTTTAACTTCATCAACAATATAGCGTCTCATATATTCAAAAAATTTTTTATTAGGCATATTCAAAGAGTCATATAATTTTATGTGTTTATTCTTTATACTAATAGCACCTAACGTCCAATGGTTTCCACCAACATGTAAAGGTATAAGTATTAAATCATATTCCAATATATTAATTTTTTTTCTTTTGGTCCATCTAGATACCTTATTATAATTATATGAACCATTAAAATTTAATGATTGAAAAAAAAATGTACTAAATGTAAACATTTTTGGAAAATTTGTTAACCCATTTTTTATACTTGTTTCATTATATTCTTGTAACATACTAAGATAAAAATTAATAATTTCATCATTTAACCAACATGTATCAATTAGACATTTTATTTGAGAATACATAAGAGGTACATTAAATTTCTCGATTAATATATTATTATCACTTTTTTTATTTAATATACATATAGCTTCATCATAATAATTTTTTTGTTTAAATTTAAAAAAAATATTTTTATCTATTTTTTCTTTTTTATTTTTTTTTTCAATTTCTTTTTGTTTATCAATACGTAATTTTTCCAACGCTTCAATAAGTGAATCTTCATCATATTTTAATAACACATATTTATCTTCATTTCCTAATTTAATATCTTCAATAATTTTTATAGATTCATTATTACATCTATCAATAGAACTATCTATTATATTTTCTTCAATATCATTTAGTGAATTTTTTTCATTTTTATTAATAAATGAATTATTTAAACCTTCCCCATTTATATTATCGTCTATATATGTATCTATTACTCTTATTAATGATTTATATTGGTTTCGTATTTTTTTCATATATTCGTTATTTTTTATATAATCATTAACATTCTGTTCTCTGAGTTTGTTATTTGGTTTATTTATTTTGTTGGGCAAAGGAATTTCACTCCACGCATAATCATTGTCACCATTATTACCACAATTATTATCATCATTGTCACCATTATTACCACAATTATTATCATCATTATCACCATCATTATTATCATTACCGATTACCCTCTTGGCATGTATCTCTTTTTGATAACTTATTTTTTCATCACTCAAAGAATTGTTTGGTTTTATATCAGATAGTATTATTACATCTTCATCTTCGTTTTGTTTAGAATAAAAAAGTGAGTCTAAAAAGCTTGGCTGGTTATTATTATTATTATTGGCAGCATTGCTTTTTTGGTCACCCACATTGTGCATCTCTTTATTTTTTTTTTCGTTTTCTCTTTCACTAAACATGGTAGCCTTCGCTTGCTCATTTTCCCCAATTTTTTCCCCAATTTTTTCCCCAATTCTTTCCCCAATTTTTTTGTCAATTTTTTCCCCAATTTTTTCCCCGCTTTTTTTGTCAAATTCTTTATATTTGGCATCCTTTTCCCCAACATTGGTAATTCCGTGATCTTCCAAAAGTTGATGCATGACATTTATATCGGAGTGTTGTATACTTGAAATAAGATTTGTTTTTTGAGAATAACTAATTTTATTAAAAGAAATATTTGTTTCATTTTCTATTTCGTTATTTTTATTAAAAGAAATATTTGTTTCATTTTCTATTTCGTTATTTTTATTAAAAGAAATATTTGTTTCATTTTCTATTTCGTTATTTTTATTAAAAGATATATTTGTTTCATTTTCTATTTCGCTAATTTTTACATTGTGTTCATAATTATGCAATGTTTCGAATGATAGGTGAGAATAATTTGTTTTAAGGTTAATAGTACAATTATATAAATTATTAATATTTTTATTTTCGAATTTATTGTTTATAGATATATCATCTTGTCTTTCTTCTTTTATCTTAATTTCATTTTGTTTGTTTTTTATTAATTCATTTAAAATATTTTTATTTTTTAAATCAAAATTATGTAATTGAGAATTTTCAGATGCATTTTTAGTCACATAGGAACTTAAATTATTTTCTTTAAAAATATTATTATTGGTAATTGTAGATTTAGAATCAGAGTATTTTGCAACTACATCTAACTCTTTATGAGTCACATCTAACTCTTTATGAACCGCATCTAACTCTTTGTGAACCGCATCTAACTCTTTATGAGCCACATCTAAGTCCTTATGAACTAGATCATTTATAATATTTCGAAATGGTAAATTATTATTTTCATCATTTTTTGTCAAATCATTTTGAATAGATTGATAATAAGGATATTCTAATATATCGTTACTTGACATAAATAAATTTTTAATATCATTTTCTGAAAATTCATATGTAAAATCTTTTTTTTTTTTTTTTTTTTTTTGAGAAACATTTTCTTCATCACGTTTATATTTATCATGTCTGTCATGTTTATCGTGTTTGTCATGTTTGTCATATTTTTCATGTTTTTCATATTTTTCATGTTTTTCATATTTTTCATGTTTTTCATGTTTTTCATGTTTTTCATGTTTTTCATATTTTTGTTTATAATTTTCTTTAATTTTATTTGAAATAAATGATTTATTTTTGTGATGAGCATCTATAGAAGAACATCTATCGTTACTGATTACACTTATTGAATATTTATTTCGATTTAAACCTTTTTCTTTATATTTTTTTGATTTTTTATCAATTAATCGAAATTTATCTGAAACTATATTTTTATTATGCTTTCTATTATTTTCTTCTATTATGTCATTAATAAATATTTTATTTTTTACAGCAGATGAAAAAGATGAATATAAATTTTTCACACAACTCCATAAAAGGCCGCTATTTGTTTCGTTCTTACTTTCCTCATTTTTAATTCTGCCATTTTTAATGCTATCACTTTTAGCATTATTTTCACTTTTTTCTCTTGACTTCTTTTCAGAATTATAATTTTCTATTCTTTTTCCACTCTCGGTATTCGAATTTTTGCTTACATGTTTATTAGATTTATGATGTCTATAAGATTTATTGTGCATCATTTCTTTGTCTCACTTTTTATAACAATTTGTTAATTGCTCATTTCTGTTTATATACTTTTTTTTACTTACAAAACCTTTAAATTATATCATTATTTTTGGATCCACAATTTTAAGTTTTTTTTTTTTTTTTTACCCTCTTATGTGTGTGCAGCTAGCCAATTGGATTTGGGGGTTCTGAAATTATAACAGGAACTTACACACAAATAAGAATGGTGATAATAAAAATGGTGACAATGATAAAAATGGTGATAGTAATAGTGATGATAATAGTGATAGTGATAGTGATAGTGACAATGATGATAATAGTGATAACGTATAAATAGAACAAATATTAATTTAAAAGAAAAAACGATATATTACATAACACTTGAATTATATGTGATTATTAATTGCATATATGAAATATGAAAAAAAAAAAAAAAAAAAAAAAAAGTAAGAATAAAATATATATAATACAGTAAGGTGGATTAAAAATAAATACGCATCATTTCTATTAAGGTAAGTATTTAAAGTCATCTTTATATTTTTCCAATAAAAAAAATAAATTTATAAATATGTCTAACCATTGAAAATATATAAACATTAAACAGTATTATATGTATATAAATAATTAACACATATGAATTATAATATGATGGGAATATATTAGCAACATTTAAAATGGAATATTAAAAAAAAAAAAAAAAAAAAAAATACACATGCATATACATATATATATAATTATAAAATGTGCTATATTGTGTATACATGTTGGTATGAAATGCTTGAATTATATTCACATTCTAAAATATTCATTTTTATAAATAAATTATTATTAACATAATTATATCAATAAAATTATAATACTTCACAGATATATAAAAATCACAAAATATTTTAGTAGGAATATATATATTGAACTGTTTTTAACAGAATAATAACTTCGACAAATTTGTAGATGAAATAAAAGTTCTCCAATTCTTGTATAAGTATATATATATAAAGACAATAAATAAAAAGGATGCAAAATATTAATTTTTATATTTATTAAGTTATTTTTTTCTTTTCAAAAAAAACGATACTAACCATAAACCAACTTAATAGGTATATATGTATATGTATTTATAGTATTTATATGTATATATATGTATATATATTTATATTTATTTATACAAATAACTTGATATATAACATGTTTTATATAATTTTTGGGGAAAAAAGGAAAAGAAATAAATATATTAATAATAATAATAATAATATATAAATTGAAAAAAAATAAAAATATGTGACATTTTTCTCATTCGCAATACCACTACAAAACGTTTGCAAATACCACTACAAAATATTTGCAAATACCACTATAAAATATTTGCAAATACCACTATAAAATATTCGCTAAAATTGTTTATTAATTTGTACAATTCTTAATTTTGTCGTTTTTCCTTTTTTTCCCCATTTTTTTTCTCCATTTTTTTCTCCATTTTTTTCCCCATTTTTTTCACCATTTTTTCCCCATTTTTTTCACCATTTTTTCCCCATATTTTTATCATGCATTATAAATACGTGATAAACGTGCATCTTTTCAACGCATATGACCTTATTAATAAAATTGTATAAAAAAAAGTATATTATATATATATGAATGTAAAAATATTTAGAATTTTTTAATAAGGAATGTTTAACTAAATGGTAAAAAAAAAGTTACAAAAATAATAATAACAACATAATGTATACATATATGTATAACTTATCATGATACACACTTTTTCAATATGATATCCACTGTTGTGGAAAATAAAACAAATTATATTCTCAAAAAATGAAATGTAGTAAAATACGAACAATATATATATATATAAATAAAATTGCACAATTTGAAAAAAATGCCTAAAAAATTGAATATTTTAAAGGCGAAATTGCCAAAAGCGCCAACAGGAAGAAGGCCTATTGGATATAGAGGTTTAAAAAAAAAAAAAAAAAAAATAATGAAATAATAGAATAATAAAGTGATAGAATAATAAAGTGATAGAATGATAAAGTGATAGAATGATAGAATGATAGAATGATAGAATGATAAAATTATTGATTTTATTTTTCAAACAAATCTTATTATTTTCACATTTCAGGGAACCATAAGCATGGGAAAGCACTATATGACCCGGTCTATCCTACAACGAAAGTAAAAAAAAATATTAAAAATAATTTTCAAGCTAATACATGAGCATACATATGGATATAATGTGTAGATATAAATTTATTTGAACCCAATTTTCAATTTAATAGATTCCATCAAGCCTTGTTCCAAGATATCCACTAGATTGGAGAAACGGGGGTAGATTCTTATTATGTGTTGGGTTGAGAAGAATAGAAAATAGAATTATAAATAAAATGAAAGAAAGCTTAAATTATAATATACCCGAATGTAGCACATGTAATAATACATGTATAAAAATTTATAATCGATGTTTATGTGCATGGTATTGTAAATATAAATATAAACATGTCTATGATTGTGATAATATACTTATGGAATATAAGGGAGAAATAAATACTGATAAACCAATTTTTACTATTAAAAAACAAGTAGCTAAAAAAAATATATCTAGAGGTATTGAATATATATATAACAAAAATATATCCAATTTTCAAACTATAGAAAAAAATGACATATATACAAAGTTTTATAAAAAAATACAAGAAAAAAAACAAAATTCTTCTAAAGAAGAGATAATCGATTCAGATTCTGATGCAACAGATAGTGATGAAGAAGAAATGCATGAAAATGTGTCAAATTAGTTATTTTCAAAAAAAAAAAAAATAAAATAAAAAAAAAAAAAAAAAAAATAATAATAATAATAATAATAAATAATAATAAAAATAGATAAATAGATAGATGAGAACACAAACAAGTTTGTCAAATAACAGGTGAAGTGGCCATTTTGGACAATTTATAATTTATCAATGAAATGTCATAAGGAGTATAATAACAACATCCACCAAAACCATTTATTCCTACGTTGATCCATTTTTCAATATTATTATAAACATGAATTTGTTTGTTTCTAGAATGTGTTTGGAAATTTACAGTATTATCACTAAATGAAACTTTTTCTAGGGTTTTATTTGGGGAACAAAAGAAATTAACATCATAAATATATCTATTTTTTTTGATATCATTTAATATATTTTTAATAAATGAATTAACTTGATGATTTTCACTTTTATATAATTCAACATTTATATTATTGTAGGTAGATGTATATTTTTTAAATGGTAAAAACAAATTATAAGCATAATTAATATTAACACAATTTAACCCAATAGCATAAATATATTTATTATATGAATCTAAATATAATAATAAAGATACTATATCAAAAAAAGAATAACATGAGGTTCCAATATTTTTGGAATTATTACAAAAAAAATTTATAATTATGTTATTATTAAAACTTGTTGCATAATATTTTATGGTATTATAAAAAGTGAAAACTTCTCTTATATTTGTACATGTTAATAATGAAAAAAAATTTAATTTATTTTTATTTCTGCAAAATGATTCTAATTTAAATTTACAATTAGCTAATATTTCTTCATCTGTTACATCTATATAATATTCGATTCCATAATTAAATAATTTTTGTGTTGGAAAAAAATCATATTTTAAATCGTTATTTTCATATATCTTCTTACATTTAGGAACCATTTCAATAGAACTTCTACCATCTTTAAACTTTTTTTTTAAATGAATTAAATTTAATTTGATATCAAATTCTTTATTTAATTTATTGTTATACAATTTATTAATTTTGTTTTTTCCATTTTCTTTTTTTTCCACATCTTTTGATATATTACCTTTTTGAAAAACCCCAGAATATTCAGTAAAATTACGAAATGATGAATTATATGAACCGTTTGAAAATGCAATAAAATTTTCTGACGATTTTTTCATTTTAATTTTATTTCCAAATATATCATTTTGTAAATCCAAATAGCTAAAATATTCTTGTACATTAATTTTATCATTAGAATTACAAACATTTAAATTTTGTCTAATATTTTGAAACTGTTCAACATATTCATATGGAGATTTATATGTTTCTATATCATAATATAAACATGTATTCCTTTTTTTTATTTGTTTATATTTTTCACAACTTTCATATGCTATATCTATATATCTATTTATAATTTCTTCTCCTTTTTCTATACTTATATTATTTTCTTTCAAACTATGTAAATTAACTTGATATGTATTTGTAGTTATTATATTTGACCCACTTAATAAATAGCTTAAATGTATGTTTTTCAAATTTTTTATTGCTTTTTTTTTATCTTCATCATTATATTTGCATGATAAAAAATCAAAATGGGGTAACCCCAATCTTTCAAATTCGCTTATTTTTCCCCCATCGAGGGTATATAGCCGTTTGCTCATTTTTGAATTTATTAATTAATATTATTAGCTAAAATAAAATAATATATGAAAAAAAAATTGTCAGAATAGTATTTTTAAAAAGTATCAACTCTATAGTTTACTAAAATGGGTGGAGGGCCTTGTGTTAAAGCATGGCAAATGTAACTGCATAAAAATGGATCTTATGAAAAATGGATCTTATGAAAAATGTGTATATTATTTGTTCACACTTGTTCATATTTTTTTTCGCATTTGTTCATATTTTTTTCGCATTTTTCACACTTGTTCATATTTTTTTTTCGCATTTTTCACACTTGTTCATATTTTTTTCGCATTTTTTACACTTGTTCATATTTTTTTTCGCATTTTTCACACTTGTTCATATTTTTTTTCGCATTTTTCACACTTGTTCATATTTTTTTTCGCATTTTTTACACTTGTTCATATTTTTTTTCGCATTTTTTCACACTTGTTCATATTTTTTCGCATTTTTCACACTTGTTCATATTTTTTTTCGAAATTTTCGAATTTATTTAATGCATTATCAGGTTACTACTAAATTGTTATTGTTTGCATTTTTTCGCTAAAAATAATTTTAATAAAAAAAGTTCTAACTTCATAATGTATATTGAATTAAAAAAAAATGAAAGAATTACTGCATCGATAAAATATCTCGCTCATATAATAACGGTTTGTAAAACAATATTTGCTATTCATTAAAAATGTATGACATAAATAAATGCATAAAAAAAACCATAAATACAAATAAATAGTTAAAGATATGTGTGTGTGTTTGTGTGCATGTGCGAGTGCATAGTAGCACATCTGGGCTTCACTGATATGGAGGTGTTTTACTCTGCCTTTAAAGTATGCTTATATATTTCAACATCTGAAAAGGAAAAACAATTAAAGAAAAAATGTCGCAAACGAGTTAGATGCATACACATATGTAAGTATGAATATTTATGAAAAATTATGAAAACTTATGAAAAATTATGAAAAATTATGAAAACTTATGAAAACTTATGAAAAATTATGAAAAATTATGAAAAATTATGAAAAATTATGAAAAATTATGAAAACTATGTATTTTTTAATTTTTACCAGCTGTTGAATTAACAATAACATCAAATAGTTTGTTTAATTTATGTTGAGATAAATATAAATTCTTTCCTCTTTTAAGATGAGGGTCGATATCCCCATTTTTGTCTACATAAGGCCCATCCATGAATTCGAATCGATTTTCACTGGTAAATAATATCTGAAATAAAAAAAATTGGTGCATAATTGGAAAGAAGTGGTACATAATTGGAAAGAAGTGGTGCATAATTGGAAAGAAGTGGTACATAATTGGAAAGAAGTGGTACATAATTGGAAAGAAGTGGTACATAATTGGAAAGAAGTGGTACATAATTGGAAAGAAGTGGTACATAATTGGAAAGAAGTGGTACATAATTGGAAAGAAGTGGTACATAATTGGAAAGCAGGTGGTACATAATTGGAAAGCAGGTGGTACATAATTGAAAAGAAGTGATACATAATCGAATATGACGTACATATGCACGTACATGTGCACGCATAAACTAAATAGAGTGCGCATCTAGCTGAACATGACTTACCGAAGATGTGTTCAAACACAAATATAAGCATTGATCTCCACCGCAAATTGTAGTATGGTAAATGCATTTGCTAATTGTTTGAGATAATGGGCCAGTAGCTTCATCACTTTCATGTAAGCATATAGTTGATCCACAATATAAACAAATAAGTATTTTTTTTGGTGATTTATTGCAATTAACACATTTTCTTTTAAAATTTTTTTTAATTAAGGTAAAATAATTTTGACTAGGCTGGAATATAGAATTTGATGAAATAAATTGTTCGAGATTTTCATAAAAATCATGAAGAGCAATTGGAGATGCATCTATTTTTAGATATTTATAAATTTGATACATCCAATAAAAATATGGATGAAATATTAATTTCATTGTTTGATATGTATATATTTTATCAATATTATTATTTATGTTTAAAATGTGTAAAAATATATTATATTTGCTCATATCACTATATAAATGTATATAATCTAAATATTTGGTTGCTAATGTGTTATATTCATATATTGAAAATAATATATATGCTACAAATTGTAAATATATATTTGCTGATTTTAAATATTTTTTTAAAAATTTGGAATATAATTTTATGCATCTATTTCTTCTTATTTTATTATTTTTTTCTCCAAAATTGCAATCAATAAAATTATTTTTTTTTAAATATTTATAAAATATGAAAAATATTTTTTTTATTCCTAATGTGTCTTTTTCATCTTTGATATTATTATAGAATTGACTTACATTACCTCTTATTCCTTTTACATCATTATAATTATTTTCTTCATTTATAAATTTCATTTTTGGGAATGATTCCCCTTTTGTGTTTTTAGAAAAATTATTAGAACATCTTATATATGCATCTGATACACAATCACTATGATTAGTTTTCATTTTTTTATTAACAAAATATGAGTTCTTACTTTCGCTACTATTTTCTTTTTCTGTGTATTTCGATTTTTCTTCGGATACAAAATTGGGGTTAAAAATTGAGGAATCTTGTTTGTTGGAAAATGACAAATTTTTTAAGGTTGCACCGAGAGGATCGACATATTCATTAAAATTATTTGCACCTTCATTTTTCCTATCATATGAAAAATTGCTTCCCATTTTAGAATCATTATATGAAGCACTATCTTTATCCCATTTTTTATCAAAAGAACAAGAACTGGCATCATAATCACTCTCCTTTTTATTATATATATGCTCATGTCTATTATTATTTTCAAAATTTGTATATTTTGCATACTGTCTTTTCCATTTATCTGTGTTAAAATAGTTACTTGAATAACGTGTATATTCATATTCGCTTTCTTCATTATATGAATTAAATAAATTATGAATTCCATCAGTCTGTTCATTATCATTATCATCATCATAATAATAATAATGGTTTATATTTTTGTATGTTTTTTGATAATGTATTAAACTGTTTTGTATAATATATATTGGTATAAAATCGAATAAATTATAAACATAATTATATAATTTCCTAAGATTATAAAAAAATGTATTACTAAGATCATTTCTTCTTAATAACATATTATATCTTTGTATTTTATTTGAATCTTTATATTTTAAAAAGCTAATATTTTGATCGTTTTTGCATTTATTTTTACTATTTTTATCATTTTTATTTGTTGTGTAATCATCAAATCGACTAAAAAATAATTTACTAATTGTATTTTTTTTTTTATATCTCATTTTTTCTACACCACTACTTGAATCACCATTATTATTATATTGCAAAAAATTTTCATCAGTATAACTATTGTCTGTTGAAATGGAACATGCTGTATTTTCTAAACTACAATTATAATCGTTTTCTTTAATTTCGTTATTTTTATTTAGTTTGCTTTTTTCTGACACTTCTTCTTTTTCTTCTCGATTTTCATTTGTGTTTACTTTATTAATTTTGTCTAAATGTTCAGAAATATCTACATTTTTTAAATCATGAGGATCAATAAATAAATTTGACGTAATTATAACATGGTCCTTTTCATCACCATTGTGATTATAACTTTTGTTTTCGCTACTTTCGATCATTCCATTTTGTAAGCCTGTTTTTAAATCCGCTTTTGAACCTGTTTTTTTTTCCATAGCCTTGTTAAAAAAATTGACAAAAAAGTTATTAGCATATTTATTTTTATATATTTTTTTTTTTTTTTTTTTTTTTTTTTTCTTCAAATCTTTTATAAGCTCATTGACATCGAGAATTTCATTTAAGACATTAAGAGATGATGTTGTGTAATTTTCGTCAGAATTTTTTCCAACATTTTCCCCAACATTTTCCCCAACATTTTCTCCAGCATTTTCGCCAAAATCTTCATTTTCTTCTTCCTCATGAACCCGTATCGTTTTATTACTATCAAAACTTTGATCAGAAAAATTATTATAATTATCAAATTGGTCATATATTTTATCATCTATTTGTGATAATAAAAATTCATTTGAGCATATATCTATATCTTTGTTTTTTTTATTATGAATATTTTTTATTTGATTTAATTTAAATAAAATAGGGTATATATTATAAATATAAAATAAATGGTTAATAAAAGGAATATTTTCATATTTCCATTTTAAAATATTGCAAATATTAGTATGTCTAAATTCTAGATTATCCTTACATAATAATGATAAATAATTTTCATCTGTATCATTCATTAAATAAAAATTAATAATTTCTTCGTTATGTATATTATATAATTTATATTTAAATTGATGTATTTGATTAATATTAGTGCAAAAACAATTTTCAAAATTTTTAGAATTTTCAAAATTTTTAGAATTTTCAAAATTTTTAGAATTTTCAAAATTTTTTTCATTTTTTTTATTATCATCTCTTTTATGTAATATAGACAAGTCATTTATTAAATTTGTTGTTTCGACATTTTTATAATACCCAACTTTTGAATTATCTTTATTAACACCATTTTTTAATTCCTTTTCCAAATATGATTGGTCTTTTATGTTTTGTTCTTGAATAATATCACTACGATTATTAATTATATAGTTAAAATCTCTTTTCATAACATTTTTATTTTTTTTTAAATTTTTTTGATCATTTTGTTTGTTATTTTTTTTTAACATTTTTTCTTTATATAAAACATGGAAACTTCCCCATTGGGAATTTGTTTTTTTATTAAATAAATATGGATAATAATTATTAAAAAATTCATCATATCTTATAAAATTTGTACTTAGAAATATATTGATTGGTATATATCCGTTATAATATACATATTTCATATATTCGCTATTTATTTCACATAATAAAAGCATAATTTTTTGTGTATCTTTTTTAAATTTATTTAAGCTTATTATTTTTTTCATTGTTTCATATAAAACATATAGTATTTTCTTTTCTTTATACAAATAAAAATCATCACAATCGTTTTCTTCATTATTATATATAGCTTCACTTTTATTTATATACACATCATTTTCACACATGTGAATATAACATTCTTTTTTTTTTATATTAGCACAAATTAATTTATTTTTTAAAATTATATTTTTTATTTCTTCAATTTCTGATTCACTAATATTGTTAACTAAGTTCATCAAATTATTAAATAATGTTAATATATCCATTTTGTTAATTAATTTTGCATATTTTGCATGTTTTTTACATGTACCATTCATATTAATTTTGTCACCATCGCTATATACATCCTCATTGTTACTTCGATTTACATGAATCTTTTTGAATATTTCTTTATTTTTTAAATTTTCATTTTCATCTATTTGATCGTTTGAACAATATAGAGATGAACCACCATTAAATGTATTATAATTTTGATTTTGTTCATTCTTATTCTTTATAAAATTGTCAAAAATTAGCTTTCTAAATTGTTCGTGTGCAATACTTTTACATTGGCTATTTGTGTTCATATAATTAGGAATTGATGATTTATCATTTTCTTCATGTATATCTTCAGATTGTTTGTAATGACCCGATGATAATTTAACTTTATCATGTAAATATACTTCATTATTTATTGGATATGATTCATTTTGCACATTTATATATATTTTTTCAAAAATATTATTAAAATTTTGTCTGACTTGTTCAGGTGAAAATTTTGAAAATATGAACTGTACATATGATTTTGAGATTTCTTTTATAAAAATTTCATTCATAACTTGAAAACTGATAATAATTAAAGAAATTGAAATAAAATGCTGAATGGCTGCAGGTGTGTATAATAACTGATTTAAGAAAAATGTCATAAATAATTTGAGAACATCAACAGATAATGGTAAAAATGATAATTTATTTAAAAAATGTGCTTTTTTAATTTTATCAAAAAACTTTTTATATTTATTAAAGGTAAATCTATATGGGTATACATAATAAAAAGAAATGTTATGAATATTTTTCCATAATTGTAAATTAAATAAGTTAGAAATTTTATCTTCTTTAACTATATTTAATTCATGTTTATATAAAAATAAGTTTCTTACTAAAGTTTCAATTAAGTTATTACATGAAACATAATTAATATTTTTATAAAATATATTAATTAATATTTCGTTGTATAAAATCCAATATATTTTATTCATGTCTGTAGCTGTATTAATATTTCTCCAATATTTTATATTTAACACATCCGTTTTAATCGTATTTTTTTTTTTGTTATCTACTTTATTTTTTCCTTTTTTTTTTTTCACCAATTTTTTAGGGTTATTACCTTCTTCGCGTTTTTCCTCATCTTCATTCTCTTTACACTTTTTTAATTGATTTAAACAAGTTTTCATAAAACTTAATTCATTAGTTGTTTCATTTTTAAATATATTTCCTCCAAATTTTTTGTTATATTTTTTTTTATCTTTTTTATTAAATAATAATAAATCTTCTTTATTTACATTTCTTAATTCATTTTTATTAACAAATCCGACATTAGTATTATTAAATAAAAATTCAGGGTATATATCAAGTTTTTTATAAATTTTTAATACATCATTTACGCTTATTCCTTTTATATCAGTATCTTCATCATTATCTTGTATTTTTGTTGAATATTCAAAATCAATTATTTTTTTATAATTTTCTGAATGATGTAATATAGTTGAAAATGTAGTATGATTTTGATGAAAAATTCTCCATGATATTTCAGTTATTCCTCCCAATAATATAATAGATTGTCTTAATGCTTTCATATCAAATATTGAATCAAAATTTTGTTTATATATTGTATTTTTATATGTTTTATAAAAATTTTTATTAGTGGTAATTATGCCATCATATATATCAACAGAAAAACAATTTTTCATTGCTATAGCATGTGTTTTTAAATCATTTTTATCACAATTGTACCTAAATTCAATTTTATCATTTTCATAATTTTCATAAAAACACGAATTGTCATTATTTTTTATTATCCCCATTTCCTCCATTTCTTGAATGCTTCTTCTTCGACCATTTCGCCTTGGCTCTTCTTCGACTTTTTTGCTTTTTTCAGAAATAAAATATTCTGAACTGTTCATAATTTCTTCATTAGTATTTACAACAGGTATCTCTATATTTTCTGAATTAACATCTTGTATATCACACTTATTATTTTCTGTTAAATTATAATTTATGTCATTTCCTGTTTTGATAGAATATTCATTAGTTTCCTTATTTTCCATTTTTGCACGAGTTGAATAAGAAAAATTTTCACATTCAGATAAAACATTTTCCCTAAATTTGGATAAAACCTTTTCCTTAATTTCGGATTCATAATCCGTTTTAAGCCTTTTTTCTTTTTGAAATTCATTTATTTCATTCATTCCTTTTTTTTTTCCGTTACTAATTGAGTTAGAATTAGAACTACTACTATTGTTATTATTATTACTCATTCGTGATATATTTATTTTATTTTGAACAATTCTATATTTTTTAATAACATCATCACAATTTACATTATTTATATTAAAATTATGTTGTATATATTCTATCAGGTTTTTATCTATATTATAATTTAGTTGTAATAAATTTGATTCAGGCTTGTTTACATCATCATTATTTTCATCATTATTTTCATCATTTTTTTCATCATTTTTTTCACCATTTTTTTCGCCATTTTTTTCGCCATTTTTTTCACCATTTTTTCCATCATTTTTTCCATCATTTTCATTATTGCTTGCCATTTCATGGTCATTATCGTTTTTTTCTAGATGTATTGCATCTAGTTTCTCTGTATCGTTTTGGTCTTTTGAATTTTCTATAGATTCATTATTATCTGTTTCTATTTCTTTCACAGATGTTGTGAAAAAAAATCGTTTGGACTTTTTATTGTTAGCGTTATTTAATGATTTATTTTGTATCATCACAAATTCAACATTTTTCATAAATTTTAACGGAACACTAACATAATAAGATAAGAATCCATTTTTATATCTATAAAAAAAATTAGAATTATGATATGTAAAAGTAAAATCTTTATTAGGATAATTAAAAGTATTTTTGTAAAGATATAATTCTGTTCCGGATCTATCTTTGTACTTAGATTCTTTTACATTATCAGCATGCTTAAAATAGTTTTTATAATTATGAATTTCATATTCTTCCTTTTCAATTTCAGTATTTTTATAAATATTTTTTTTTATTGATTCAGAATTAGAATTATCATTACAATCATGACAATAAATATTTTCACAACCATCATTAGTATTATATAATTGTTCATATATTTTATTTTCATTTAAATATATTTCCTTTAGTATTTTTTTTTTATTTTGATCATAATTTTTATAGGATAATAAATTATCAAAAATTAAATTCTTATCAATTAAGTTTTTAAAATTTAAATTAAAAATATCATTATTATTTTTTTCATTAAAAACTGAATTAGTAACATAATTGTTCCAATTAGTTTGATTAGAATCATTTCCAACATTTTTATTATTAGATGTGTTGTTATTATTTGATTCTTTTTCTTCTCCATATTCATTATTTTTTACAAAATTTTCAAGTTTTTTTTTTTTTTTTTTTTTTTCTTCGTCTTCTTCCATTTTATGGTGACTTTTATATTTAAAATAAAATTCATCTGCTATATCACTATCAATAGATTTGTTTGATGAGGAACTTAAAAAAGTTGATTCATTTTCAAAACAAAATGATTCAGAATTATCACTATAACTATTATCATATTCATCATATTTTTTACACATATTATGATGATATAACGATTTATTTTTTTCTTTTTCATTGATATCTAAAGAAGTTTCTACTTCTAGATCATTATTTTCTTCTCTCAATTTAATCAAAGTTTTATTTATATCATTATCATGATTAGAAGAATTTGTATTGTTGACAATTTGTATATCTGATGTGATAGTTCCTTCTATTTGTTTTTTTTCATTTTTTGTTTTATTCCATAATTTTAAAGCAAATGATGCTGATTTCAAAAGATCTGAGAAATTTTTATTAGAATTATCAATAAAGAAATCGATTTCATTACAATCATAGATTCTGTATGTATCATTTTTAGATGTATATCTTTTTGGTATATATACAATAAAACAATTGGCTATACATCTACATAATGGACATGTAAATTCATATAAAGTAGGTTCATTTTTAACACTAAATAATTTTCTATATTTCAATATTTTTGTATTATGTAAACAATTTGTATGTATGAAATGACCACAAGTATATATTGATGGATGTTTACAAGGAAATGCCATTTTATTTTTTTTTATTATTTTTTTTAATATATTTGTATGAGAAGCAAAACACATATATGCTAATAAATTATTTTTTGACATTCCTTCTTTACATAATACACATATACAATTTTTTTCTTTTGCTTTTTCATATTCACATAAAGTATTATTTTCTTTATATATATCATTTTCGGAATCTTCATTTTTGTCATTATTTATTTCTTTCGTTGTTTCTAATTCATCATCTTCATCTGAAAATAATTCATCATCTAAAAATTGACTAAATTTTAATTGTTGTTTTTTCATACTATCTAATAGATCCTGTTGTTTTTTTTTAGCTAGCTCAATAAATTCATTATTATTATTTACATTTTTATAATTATAATTTTCTGAAGATATCTCTTTTAATCTTGAAACGATTGTATTTCGCACTTTTAAAAAACATTTATCTTCGTTTCCATTTATGTTATTAATACTATTGATAAAAAATTGGACAGTTTTTTCTCCCATTGAATATGCTTGTTTTTGTTTTTTTTTTAATGTGTTTTGTGTATTATTTTCTAATTTTTTTTTGTTTTTTCCTTTTTTTCTTTTTTCAATTATAGATATGTAATCAAATATAGCATTTTCATTTTCATTTTCATTTTCATTTATGGCAACTTCGTTTTTTTTTCTTTCCCATTTTTCAGAATCATCTTCAATCTGATCTTTACAATCGTTATCTACATTTTTGTGTTCTATCTCTTTGTTCATATTATCATTTTTTTCATTATTAGAATCGTAAGTTTTGTTTAGTATATTTTCTTCGATTTCTGATAAAGGTGTTTGATAATAATCTTCATCAGAACTTTCCGGAATAGAGTCAGATGCAGAATCTGAATCATCACTTTCCATTTTACAATTGGAATAATAGAACCCATTTATCTCTTTAAATGGATGACTAGAATCAATTAAAATACTTAATACTTTTATAACTTTAATTAATATATCAATAGTATTACTTAAATTAGGATTATTAGCATTGGAAATTAGTTCATTAGAATTTATAATTAGATTTATATTTTCTAAATTATTATCTCTATCAGTTAAATTGACTCTTAAAATATTAGAATTTTCAGAATCAATACCATTCAATTCTTCACTAGATGTATAACCATCGAACATTAAATTATCATCTGGATTTCTTCTTATTCCACCCCTATTTATATTATTATTTCGATTTGAATGAATAGGAATATTATGATTTATTCTTATTTCATCATTATGTTCACCTCCAATAATATCCATAGCAGATCCCGTATTTCCTAATAGTGTTTCATCTATTACATTACTAATAATATTATTTTCATTTATTAAGTTTCTAATTAATTCTGACAATCCACCAGCAGTTAAATGTCTAGAACCTCTTCTTGTATTTTGATTTTCTGAATGTGTATCTGTAATATTAACAATTTCCATATTTATAGAATTATTAGGGCTTCTATTTACTAATATTTCAGCAAATAATGTTTCATTATCACTATTTTGATCTACTATTATATATGTATTACTATTATTAATTGTTTGATGTATATCTTGACCATTTCCGTTTTGATAACTACTTTCACTACTATCTACACTGTTACCATCTCGGCTTTCTTCGATACCTCTAGAATTTCCATTTTCTTGGCTTGTTTCTACATTTGATGTTGTTACCAATGTGTTATTCTCCCCATGGTTTGAATTATTTTGACTATTTTGACTATTTTGACTATTTTGACTATTTTGACTATTTTGGCTGTTTTGGCTGTTTTGGCTATTTTGGCTATTTTGACTGTTTTGACTATTTTGGCTGTTTTGACTATTTTGACTGTTTTGACTATTTTGACCAGCCTGATCAGTACCTAAACTGTTATTTATGCTTTGAGTTAACAAATTAAAAACATCTATGTCGCTAAGTAGTGACAAATCAGTAGGGGTTCGATTGAGGCCAGCATCGTGACTTTGTTGACTTTGTCGATTCCTAGAAGCAGGATCAGAATTTACATCTATAGAATTTTCTGCCGAAAGAATAGAATCATTTTGTGTGAGTCCTCGAGTATTATTATCAATAACTGAATTGGAATTATTTTGTTGATTATTAGAAGTTTCTTTAATAGGAGGTGAATTTTTTATTTGGTCAAGACGTGTTTGGAAAGCTTCATTAGTTACACAAATAGTTAGAAGCATTGGAGCCAAACAACTATTTTTGAATGCAAAATATAATAAATTTTGTAATTTCTTAAAAGAGAAATTAAGATATTCTTTATCTTGACTTTTTGATGGACCAATATATGTAGCATTTTCTTCTTTTATTGATTTTTCATTAGCAGATTGAAAATCTTTATATTCTGAAACAGGCCAAAAAGCATCATATAAATACCATGCATTTTTATTTAATTTAATTAAATTTACATTGCTTCTATCCATATGTGTAGTATAACCATATTTATTTATAAGTTCATAAAAAGATGGATGATGTCTAAATTGTTTAGGGAAAATATTTTCTAATTGAAAATGTTGAAAATCTTTAGAAGCTAATAATTGTAACAATATTTTTTTAACTTGATATTTTCCTCTTTTTTTATATTTTATATAAGATGTTTTTCTTGGAATATTACTAGAATCAAAATAATATAACTCGTTGAATATTCTTATAATTATATCATAAAAAAATTGAAAATAAAATATATATGTTATTTTACGAGAATCAATATTTAATTTATTTAAATATATATCATTATATATTTTATATATTATTTTTAAATGATGTATTTGAATTTCCATATATATATCATTTAAATTAGTTTTATTTAAATTTATACGAAAGTTTTTAAATATTAATTGATATATAAAAACAAATGGATTTCTTATATCAGTTTCCATAAACAATCTTAAATATTCAACCCATTCTAATTTCTTATAATTTATTTTGCTAACTTGGGTTTGCTCATTTTTTGCTATTTTTTCCTCATTTTTTACTACGTTTTCCTCATTTTTTACTACTTTTTGTTCGCCGTCTATATTTCCATTATCAGTTTCAAATTTATTGTCACTATTTGGGTTCATTGGTTGTAGATCAGATGTATTCCCTTCTTCTGACTTGTTAGCATTTCCATTTTCTCGACAATAATTAATAAATAATTGATATATTTGTGTAAAATCGATTTTATTTTTTGCACAATTTTCATTATTATTAGAAAAAAAATGGTTTCTAAAATTAACCCAATTTATAGATGTATCTGTTACTCCATCTCCACAAAAAATACTGAAAAAATCATCATGTTCATTTATATTTTTATTTTTATCATATATAATAGTTTGCTTATTATTTTTATCATATATAATAGTTTGTTTATTATTTTCATTCATTTCGTTCATTTTGTTCATTTCGTTCATTTCGTTCATTTTGTCCATTTCGTTCGTTTCGTTCATTTCGTTCATTTCAAATTTTAAGATATCTGAATTTTTATTTTGTCTAAAATTTTGTACATCCTGTTCATTCATTTTGTTATTAATATCACTCATTAATGATAAAGAATCTGTTAAAACAGTTTTCGGTTTATTATTTTCTTCATTAGATGTCATATTTTTACAAAAATGTGTTGATTTTTTTAATTTTTGCGAATTTCCAACTAAATTTATTATACGCTCATTATATATTTTCCTATATATTTTCATTAAACTTTCGTTTATTTTTATTCTTTGATTTTCATATAAAGGTAAAATATTCATCATAATAAAAGCAAACTGTATTCCTATTAAATCATTTTTTAAAAACATAGATGATTCATATTCATTTGATTGGAAAACCATTTGTGGTCCATTCCTAACCCAGTATCCATATTTTATTTCATATATAAATGATAATACATTTATATTTATATATAATATATTTTTTAATAATTTTAAATTAAATAAATTTAAAAAATCTAGTAAATCTTTCATATATAATTGTATATATAATGGGTGTAAATATATTTTTTTATTTTCCTTTTTATATTTTATCTCTAAAAATTCATTGAACTCAATTTCTTTATTACTAATTTTTTTTTCGATAAATAAATTTTTGCACTTTCCCTTTATTTTTTTTTCTTGTATACTTCGCCTGTAGTGCACCTTCCCCGCATTGGCAGCACTGGCGGTGGCACTAGCGGTGGCACTAGCGGTGGCAGTGGCAGTGGCAGTAGAGGCATTGGCATTGGCATTGGCAGTAGAGGCAGGGGCAGTGGCGGTGGTAGAGGCCGCGGCAGTGGGGGCGCCCATGTTGATGATCCACTTGAAGTAGGTTTCCTCTAAATATTTGTGTTCTTTCAAATAGCTGTCTACTTTAGAATGTTCTATAGGATTATATGAATTTAAGAAAGGCTTATAACTAAAGAGTTTCATTTTAATTTTATTGCCATCAATTTCATATCTTTCTTGTAATAATTTTCTTTTATTTATAACTTCATCTGGATACTTTTCAATAGAATAGAAATCATTTATATATGCTTTTATTATATTTATTGTATAGTTAGATACTGAAGATGTTTCTATTTGTTCTTTTTTTTTTTTGATTTTTTTCAAATATACATATTTATACCAATATAAATCATCAATACATTTTCTAATAACATCAAAATTTAATATCATCATAAAAAATCTAACTAATGGTGAATGTAAAGATCGTAAGTGTTTTAATTTTTTTGTTTTTCTTTCTTCTATAATTTTTTTAGTTTCTTTTTTTTGTTTCCCTTGTTCAGAAGATGGTACATTAGCAGGGATGGAGTCAGCCGGTCGCCCATCCGATTTTTCCGATTTTTCCGATTTTTCCAATTTTTCCGATTTTTCCGATTTTTCCGATTTTTCCGGTTTTTGCTCACTACTAAATGGGAACAAATTAAGTGAACAAATCGATTCAATTGTAAGCTGATATAGTAAAAAGAAATTTCTGTAATTAGCGTTTTGCTCTCGTTTACAAAAATTGGATAAAGGCTCGAAAACCTTAAGTAGATAATTTTCGATAGTTATTGCATAGGAACTTGATAAATCTTCATATATGATATGTCTTTTTGTATAACGAAATTGTGAATTCATTCTATGTAATAAAATTAAGAGATTTAGAATTTTTTTAATTATATATTTATTAAAAATAATAATCTTAATAACTTCTTGATGATATAACAAATATTTTAAATCTAAACAAATTCTCATTATAATTTCGATTTCTGATCTTAATAAATTTTTAAACATAACACATTTTGAAACATTATTATATGTACAAAATGATTCTATTATTTTTATTAAATCATTTAAAAAATTATTAATAACTAAAGTATATCCTATTTCTGGAACCGTTAAAAGTTGCACACTTAACCCATTTAAACTATAATCATTATATATTTTATCATCTATAACTCTTACAATTATATTATAATGTTTAGATAATTTAAATGCAAATCTTTGTTTAAATTTTGGATCTACAAATAAAGATAGATATAACGAATATAATGCTTTTTGGATTCCTGTATGTAAACAATAATGGAAATTTATTAAAAAATCAATTTTAGCTCCAGTAAATATTTCACATATTATTTTTCGAAATAAAAAACTTGTTATTCCTTGATCTTTAAAAAAATCAAAAGAATATTCTACATAATCAGCATTTACTAATGATAAAAAAAAACCATCTTTTAATATTATATCTTTAAATAAAATTCCTACTAAATTTTCGATATCTTCTTTTATTTGTTTTTTAACATTTTCTTTTAAGATCATTTTTTTATCTGCTAAATTATCTTCATTTATTCCTCTATGATTATAACAAGATCCATTTATATTCCAAGATGTATCACCACAATCACAGCAACCACCACTAGTATGTGTTAATTTATATATATGATTTTTATGATTAGATGAAAAAAAACAATTTGCACATATAGCACATGTTGGATCTCCTTCACAATTGTAACATTTAAATGCAAAGCTACCCTCTTTCCATTGTCGGGTACATACACCACTATTTCCATGAATTTCTTTTAACCTTTTATATATCTCTTCATATTTTTCATTATTATTATATATACGTTTTTTCAAACTTCTTATAACATCTTTTTTACTTATTTTCCCATCTCCATATTCTTTTAAAAAATAAGCACTTAATGGAAGGGTTTCTTCATTTTTTTTTTTTCCCATTTCTTCATTTTTTTTTTCCATTAATTCGTTCATTTTTTTTTTTTTTTTTTTTTTTTTTTTTCCTTTTCTAAAATAAACATAACATATTAATGGACATATGGTATTCTGGAAATATTGATTTGCATGCTCGTTTGAGAAAATCAAAAACACACAATTATGATATTTTGAAATTATATTAGATTAACTTCTGGAAAGGAGACATAGAAATTAAGTGGGGTTAGGTTTCATTTATTTCGAATGCTCACAAAAAGCACATAAAATATATATTGGTGAATATACGGACAAAGAAATGTGCTTGATATGTATATACTAAAAACACAAAGAAATAACAATATAATAAGTTTAACATGCAGAAATAAAAATAAAAATAAAAATATATATATATGTTATATATATGAAAATTAATGTAACAACAAAATTAAATCTTTATTCAAATATCCTTCTGAGAGTGTACATATGTAATGCTATTTTTATAAACAAACATAAATAAAAATTAGCTAGCTAAATTATATAAAAATAAAAACAATAAATAAAAAAATTTCACATAAATTTTTAAAACTTGATACTTCCACATATTTATAATGTACATATGATAACGATAATAAGGATGACGATAATGGCCGTATGCGTTTATTCGTGTATATATTTATATACGTTCCATATATTGCCAAAATAAAAAAATATAAATTTACACAATATATTATATATATTTAAGCTATAGAAAAAAAAGGAAACAAAATATTCCTACATATAATATATCCTTGTTTTATTTTGATTGACGAGTAAAAAAATAAAGATAAAAATAAAAAATAAAAATAAAAAATAAAAAATAAAAATAAAAATAAAAAAATTATATATTATTAGCATGAAAAAAAAAAAATATATATATAGATGATTACGTATGCATATTTCCTACTATCCAGTGGGGAAGAAAATTATAGAAATATACACATATAAATTAGATAATCTTCTTTTTTATTATTTATGCTTCCTATATAAGATTCTATATATGATAATTATATGGGTATATATTTACACAAATTCAAAAAGTTATATATTTTTTTTTTTTTTTTTTTTTTTTTACATTCATATGGTATTGTCCTAGCGTAGTCATTTCTTTTTAAGCGAATATTGTTGAATGTTAAAAAAGTTAGCGAAAGGAATAGTGAGGAAATTAGCGAAAAAAATAGTGAGGAAATTAGCGAAAAAATAGTGAGGAAATTAGCGAAAAAATAGTGAGGAAATTAGCGAAAAAGTTAACGAAAGGGTGTAACACTTAGTTGACGTTTTTCCTTTGCTTATTTTGAAAGCATAAATAATATTTATAACAAACTTGTTAAAATGGAATATATCTCAAATATAGTACAGACGTATATATACGGGTTATAATTTATTTACATACACATTTAATTTAGCTTAATTTTATATAAATATCCATACCCATTATTTTGTGGAAAATCATATTTTTTTTTCAATACTACTATATATTATATGAATAAAAAAAAAAAACAATAAAATGTATGTAGGAAAAAAATTAGAATTTTTCTTTTTTATATAACCTTTATTTAAGATCAGTTTCAAAAATGTTTATATAAAACATTTTAAGCTTAAAAATTAATTTGTCCATTATCCTTTATTTCGTTTATTTCGTTTATTTCGTATATTTCGTTTATTTTATTTTATTTTATTTTTTTTTTTTTTTTTTTTTATTTACACACCCTTTATTATATTTTAAAATACGAATAGAATAAGCGATAAATGCTAAGAACGTTTAGAGGGGTTAAGAAAAGAAAAGGAAATAATACATATCCATATATACATGTACATATGCATGCTCCTTATACTGTTTAGCAAACGACGGGGTTGTTGTTATATATAACATGTAGATAATTACACAATTATATAGTTTGGGTTTTATACATCATTTTATTATTTTTTTTTTTTGGAAGGGTTGTGGGTATGTAGTTTAAAAGCTGTTTTAGAAAAATAAATAATTCATTAATTAAAATGTGAATATGTTACCAACATAGGAAATTGGGATATGCATGTATATATATATATATATATTTATTTATTTATTCATTTCAAACTTTTAGCTATATATTAATTTTTAAACTGGGGATTGGTTATTTAAATAACATGTACTTTTATTTTTTTTTGAAAATGAAAATTAGGATGCATATATAAAAGGGTGTTATTACATTGGATATATATGAAAAATAAAACTATAAATAAATTATATATATTTTTTATTTTAATTAAATAATTTTAGTATGATTTATTATATTTCTCCTAGTTATTAATAATAAATTAAAAAATATGGAGAGAAAAAGCAAGTTAACATATCTATACATTTGTTTACATTTTAATTCTAATTCTATTTTTTTTTTTATAGATATGTTACTTAAAATTATATTATACATGGCCCAAATACATAATAGTTATGTATGCTCTTATTTTTTCCGAGTTTTTATTTTTTTTTCTGATTTTTTTTTCTAATTTTTTTTTCTTATTTTCTGTTTTTTTTTTTTTTTTTTTTATTTTTTTGTTTTTTTGTTTTTTTTTTGTTGGTCGCCACTCGTTTTCCGTTAGATAAAAAATGAAAGATTCATTACTTTCGCAAATATTAACGGAAGCTGAAATAATTGAATTGGGATTAAATGATAGTTTGATGAGGCATTGCTCATCTCCTTTTATTTTAAACAAAAAAAATTATATACAAATTTCCATTTTATATTTGATTAATATATTTTTTTTTTTTTGTGTGTATATAACTATTATTGTATTCCGCATAGTAGCCTATAAACCCGAATTCACAACTGACATATCACTAATTATATATGTTTATATTTTTATTTTTTTTTATATTGACTTAATAATTAGTAATGATATCAAATATAATTTAGTTCGAAAATATAATATCAAAGAGGTCAGGAAAAGAATATATGCAAAATATCTTAGTTATAAAAAAAGGCATAACAACCAAATTGTACCCACCCTCAGCAATAGCAATAGCAACCATAACAATATCAACCATAGCAATAGCAACCATAACAATATCAACCATAGCAATAGCAACCATAACAATAATAGCAATAACAATGGGAATGGAAATGAGAATGGGAATGGGAATGGAAATGGGAATGAGAAAAAAAAATTTATAAATGATAAACTTTTTTCAAGAGAAAAACATTTTATTATTTGCGATAATGAGCAAAATGAGACATTAATTAATGAAAATATAAATTATAACGAAGATAAATATTATGTATTAGATGAATTAAAAAATGTTAATCATAACATAAATAAAGAATTGCTAAAATATATTCAATTTGAAAATAACAATTATACAATTACTCATCATAAATTTGATATTTTTTTAATTATAGCTGGTATTATTAACCAATTAAACACTTTTTGTGATTTGCTATTTTTATTTTCGATATATAATCATAGTAAAGTTTTATTTTTTATTTCTTTATTTATATATATTTATTATTTAGTATATTTTATATTAATACTTAAATTCGCTGTAAATGTGTCTTTTACACTAATAGAAATATATAGAAAGTCACTATATCGTTCATATAAAAAATTTATAAAAAAATCAAAAAAAGCTATATCATATATCAAAAAAATTATATTATATATCAAAAAAATAATTTACAAATGTATAAAAAGTAAGAATATCCATATCCATATTTAATTCAAAAAAAATTATTATGATATTAGAGACTATACATGATTAAATTTTATTTTTTTTCTACACAAAAAGGGCCGTCGATTTAAGCGTCGTAATTGGCTGAGTTTGTCTTATTCTGTCCTTTCCATTTTGTTATTTTGCTATTTTGCTATTTTGCTATTTTTTTTCTTCTTTTATTTTTTTTCTTTTTTTCTTTTTTTCCAGAATACCTAAAATTCATAATCTTTATAAGGGGTGATACAATAGTACCCACCGAAAATGTGCCAAATTTATTTTTGAACAAATACACATGTTATAATAGTTGGGTTTTCTTTTATAAAGAAAATACTGATACGACTAGCGACCTACAAAATTTAAAATTAATTTATGACATTGATTTTGAAGATATTCCGAAAAAAAAATTAAAAAAAAATTACATTAATAGAAACAGAAAAAATGAAATGAGAACAAAAGATATGAGTATTCCACTTGTTGAAAAAAATAATATAAAATTTATATCCAAAAAAAAAGAAAAAACAAATTATGAAAAAGCTTTAGTTCCAAAGTATGTTCAAATGGTTGCTGACATGTCAAGCATTTTATCCTTTTATCACATTCTCAACATCATGAAAAGTGTAATCTTTATTTCTTTTGTTTATACATTTAGAATATTTGCATTCGTTTTTCAAACTGCCACACACGCACACATATATATATATATATATATATATAATTTATTTAATCAATTGCCTCCAATTTAGCTAGTACAACTTTCTATAGCTACGTTTATTACCTGAACGTTCATAATTTTTTTTTTTTTTATTTTTTTTTTTTTTTTTTTCAGAAATTTTTATCAGCACACAACCTATATTCTCATGTTAGCTTCACACTAATTTTTTTCATTTGGTAAGATTAATCAATTAAAATGTGAAAAAGGAAAAATAATTTATTATGTTCAAAATATATATGAATTTTTTTTACCCAAATATTTCATTGCAGGAAGCTTCTTTATATGGACATTATATTATTCCTTTTAAAATTCTACATTTTATTTTATAGTAGCGATAAATTAATTATAGAGATAATTTTATTTATTTCTCTAACAAATATGGTGACTTCATATATAATAAATTTAGTTGATAATAATTTGTTAAATTACACTAACTTTAATTAAAAAAATGAATAAGTAAATGAATGGTAATAAATGATAAGTAAATAAATGAATGACAATAAATGATAAGTAAATAAATGAATGACAATAAATGAGTGATAATAAATGAGTGATAATAAACGAATTAATCGACAAGACACCATCAATAATAAATGGCTTCACCCATTACCACTTTGGGTATAATATGATTACCATTTTATATATCCAAATTTGTATTTTTTTTATTCCATCCTTAACATTTTGTAATTTTTTAATTAAAACTTACCATATTTTGTCTTAATAACACTAAAAATATGATCATAATTATTGAATGGTACACCACGATTTGTGGCAAACGTGCGAAAATGGGAGTAGCCACATTACGGTGTAGTAATATAACGGCATGCATAAAGTATCATGAAGTGTGCATGTGGAGGTTTTTATAATGTCAGTCAAAGGGAAGGGGTTTAGGCCTGTCAACTTTTTTGGCATAAGTTTCGCCTCCCTTTTTCTTGGCTTGCAAATATTGACCATAAGGTAACCAATCAGATGATTTTTTATTTTTAGACATTTTTTTATCCTTTTCAATTCTTTCCTTTCTTTTAAAAAATTGGTCCCTTACTTTATCGATCTCTGATTTAGTTTTGAAAGTTTTACCATCTTTAAATAAATTTAATTCATATTCATCTATGTTTAATTGTATAAGTTGGTTTTCTTTAACATTTTCTTCGTATATATCTTTTTTTTGTTGACTTATCATACTATTAATAATAAGTTGAATATCTGTAATATGTCTAGCAACATGAAATAATGTTTTAATCGTTTTAGGAGTTGGATAAATTTTGGCAGTAAACATATGTCGTAAAATAAATAAAGTATTTTTTGATGACTTAGTTTTAATAGCTGAATTTAATACTAAATCAAATGTATATTCATCTATTTTTATATTAGTATTATTTACCATATAATTATATAGACATATAACTTTTCCATAATCTTTTTGTTTATAGAAAAGCATTTTAAATAACATACTAAATGTGTAATAATCTGGGATACATTGGAAATATGAAAAATATTTTAGCATATTTATAGAATATTCATAATATTCACAATTAATATATAATAAAACAATACTATTCAATAATTTCGTATTAACAATATTATTATTTTTTTGAATAGTTGAATAATTTGGATTATCATTATCTATTAATGATTCTGAAACATTAGTTTTCTCATTTATGTTATTTTTTCTAAGATTCATAATATGATATATAATACCCCAAGCATATTTAATATTATTGTTTTTTTCACTTATCTGTATGTTTTTACTTTTACAGTTATTAGCAAATGCTCTTATAATATAACAATACATTTCATCAGTAATTTTTATTTTATATTTATTCATAGTCTTTAATATTTCTTTTAATCTTTTTATATTTCCACTATTTGAACAAGCTATAATCATATATAACATTATTCGGTGGTTTATTTTCATATCGTTAGCTAAATAAATATTATAAAAATGAAAAACTTTATGAAAATAATCAACTCTTTTTGATAAACAATTAATTATTTCTATTAAAGTTATATCGGTTATTCTTAAATTATTTGATAACATTGTTTCATAAATGTTTAAACATTTTTCAGCTTCTCCATTATATGAACAATTTTTTATCATGATACTATATAATATTTCGTCTGGTACAACATTTTTATAATTTATAATATAATTATAAAAAATTTCAGCTCTTTTATATAATTTATGTTTAATTAAACCGTCTATTAGTGTTGAATAAATTGGCAAATCTACTTCTATCTCTTCTTTAATCATTTTTCTATATAAATGAAAAGCACTTTTTATATCATTATCTAGTATGTGTGATTTAATCATAATACAAAATGTATTTTTATTAGGTACAAACATATCTTTTATCATTTGCAAATAAATCAATCTACTTAATTTAGCATTTTTCTGAACAATACATGTATACATTAAACTGTTATATGTATCCACATTTATTTTATAATCATATTTTTTTAATAAATTAAAATAATTAAATGCTTCTTCTTCTTTGTTAAATATTATTTTACTTTTTATAAGCATATTATAATTTTCTATAGTAAAATTTTTATCTTTTATTACATCATAAAAATTTAATTCAGAGTAATGTTTCATCTCTTTTATTTTTTCTTCTTTTTCTATACCATAATAATAATTTATATATTTTTCACACCCCTCTAATATATATGGTGACATATTTTCCTTTTTAAATAATTCATAATTCTCTTTTAATTTTTTGAAAATATTTTTGCTGTTATCTATTATACCTTCATATGTCTTATCCTTTGATTCATTTTTTATGTCTTCTTGATAAATTAGATCATCAATAACTCTTCCATCATCTTTTTCCTCGTTTACTGCCTTTGGAATACGCTCCAAATTGTAGTCACCATTTTTTTCGCCAAGGATTTTCTGGGATGAACCTGAACTTGAATCAGAGCTTCTGCCTGACTTATTCAAGGGTTCTTTCTCTTCACCTAAAATGTTACTCAAACCCGGCTTGGTCTCTTTCTCTTCACCTAAAATGTTACTCAAACCCGGCTTGGTCTCTTTCTCTTCACCTAAAATGTTACTCAAACCCGGCTTGGTCTCTTTGTCTTCCAAATTGTTTAAATACATTTGTATCAATGATTCCTTCTCTTTTTCTCGTGCTTCTTTTATTTTTTCATCATTTTTATTATTTTCATTTTTTAATTCCTTTTTCATATCTTGATTTTCATCATCTAACACATTTATATTTAACTTTTTTAAAAAGTTGAATGGAGATATTTTTTTTTCTATATAAGCTCTTTTAGTTTTTTTTTCTCCATCTACTTGAATATTTTCATTATTTGTCTCTAAAATCAATTTGTTTTTGTCTAATTTATCATAAGCAGATTCATTTTTTCCTTCTTCTATCATGTCAGATTCTGGTATATTATGTTTCTCTAGACAGTTCAATTCTGTTACATCTATTATATCGTTTTGTTTATTCAACCCTTCAGGTGAGATATTCCAATCAATAGATCTATGGACTTTTCGTTTCAACCAAAAAAATATATCATTATTAAAAAGATTTTTTTCTTGACTATTTTTATTTATTTCATTTTGCATATTTTTCTTTCTTTTACAAATATCTAATATTTCTTTTTTTCCTACTTCAGAAAAAATTGATATATTTGTATTATTTTTTAAATATTTAAAATTTGTATTTATATATTTTTTTTCATCAATGTTTTCCCTTTCTACTTCATATAAATAACCAAATTTATCATCCATTTTATTTTCATATTTTCTAACATTGGGGGATTCGTCATTTATTAAACGTGTAGAATTATTTACACTAGTATCAAAAGAATAAAATTTATCATCATCAGTTTCTTTAAATTCGTGATATTTATTAATCAAATCCATATAATCACAATTACTATTAAAAATAAGTCTTTTCATTAATTTTTTTTTTTTCCCTTTTGAATAAAATAATTCATCAACAGAATTTTTTATATTTTCATCATCTATATCTCTTTTATTTTTTTTTTGTAAATTTTTTAAATAAATTTCATCCATATCATTATTACCGATTTTAGCTGAATAATCCTCCTGACTCTTTTTCATCTCTTTATCTTTTTGTTCTTCTATATTTTGATAAACTTTTTCTTTTCTATTATATTCTGATTGGATTTCCATCCCATTCAAATTAACAAAATTGGGTTCCATATTCGTATCTCCTAGTTTATTTTTTTTGTTAACATTTTCCTCATCTTCAAATTTATCCGATTTTTTATTACCCTTAAGTATTTTCTTTATATTTACTCTTTTGTAGCTTTTGATAATTTTATCATCATCACTTAAATTTATAACATTTTTTTTTCTATCAACTAGCTGTCCTAAACTAGAGTAATTTTTTCTTGCATTATTTATTTGGCTTAAATTATTAACACAGTAATATAAAAACGAATATGTCTTACAATATACTTTATTACTGTAAAAAAACTTGCCTTTTGTATTATTCAGTCTCAGATATTTAAAACGTATCAAACTGGTTGGGTAGTTCATATCTTACGCTATCTACATTTCGTTTTTTTTTTTTTTTTGAATTGTTGAAAGGATAAAACTTTTAAAAATGCCAATTGAAGTACATATATGTAATGTGTTTTGTATTTATTTGTTTTGCTTATTTTGTTTATTTTGCTTATTTTGCTTTTTCGAGTTTTTTAATTAATGACTTGCTCATAAAAGGGTTATAACAAATTCATAGGCCATAATATATTGTTTTTATTTATTTCTGTATTGTGCTTTGTTCCATTTTATCACATTTTCCTTTTATAACAGTTTTTCTCAAAGCATTAATAATATATAATACCACTTCAAAATATTTCAAAATATTTCAAAATGTTTCAAAATATTTCAAAATGTTTCAAAATATTTCAAAATGTTTCAAAATATTTCAAAATGTTTCAAAATATTTCACAATGTTTCAAAATATTATTTTTTTGAAATATTGTTTTAATAAAAAGTAATATATTTCTTTATTAGCTATTTATTTGTTCGTTTATTTTCGGCTACATTGCTTACCATTATTTTATTTATACCATTTTGTATACCATTTATTATACCATTTTGCATACCATTTTTTATACCATTTTGCATACCATTTTTTTACTATTTTTTATTTGTTATTCTCTTTGTTTTGGTATTACACTCCTATATTTCCTAGTATACTGTTTTTTATAGAAGCTATTTTATAGCATGCGCATATAAATTTTTAAAATAATTCTTACTGTTCATAAAATATTTTGCATAATTGAATATTTATACTGTTATTTTTATTCCATGTTCATAATATTTTTTTTTATTAGCCACACACTATTTTATTCGATATTTTTAAATATTTGTTTTATTTTTTAATGATAATTCTTTTAAAGATGAATAAATAAATACATATATATGTGTGTATTAACTGAAATATACATTATTAATTATTATTTTTTAAATGGAAACAAATATATATTTATAATATCTTAGGTGTGGAAAAGTGTTTATTAAAATGATAAAAAGCTTGGATGCTAATCATGATTAGACCATCCCCATTACACCCACAAAATAGTATATACAATTATATGCATGTTTTAAAGGGAATATTTACAACATTTGATACAATTTTCTAATAATATTATTATATAATGTATCATTTTATTTTAAAAATTGAGTAAAACGTTTTCAATAAAATATGTACGATACAATATTATGCAATATAAACAATATTACATGTTGTCATAATTATGCCATTTTTTGCAGTTTTTTTTTTGTTTAAATATATATTATAATTTGTATACTTTTGAAAGAATATGAAAACCGAAAAAAAGAACAAAATTAAAACACTCTATCCATAAAATGCAAAAATAATTATTATTTATTCATATTTCCCCCGTTTCCTTTTTATCGAATATTCTATTTACATAATACGTTCCACTACAATAATTGTTGTATACACAAAGATAAAGATAATTAGATTAAGGTATCATTTAACAATTTGGAATAAATATAATAGTAAAATAATATAAGAAATCGAGAATACAACGAATGAAGTAATCAATTAATATGTTAAATATTTCACTTTTCTGTTTTTTTCTACTTAAATATTTGAGCATGATTAATAACTCGGTGTAATCTTTCGCATTTTATAAAAAGTTGTAAATATTTTATGATACTTGAATTTTAATTAAGAATCGTTATCATCATGTATGCATGAAAAATTAGGAGATGAAAAAATAAGAGATGAAAAATTAAGAGATGAAAAAATAAGAGATGAAAAAATAAGAGATGAAAATTTCGTTGAGTACACATATGTGTGTATGCTTATTTTTTAATTTTTTTATCAAATATTTCTTATTTATGTAACGCCTATTTTATATCATCTTCTATTTAAAATATACCTTTTATGTTTGCTCTTATTCCGTTTAATATATAAAAAGAATAAATACAAAATTGTAAATAAGTTAACATATATTGGATATGTCGTAATTATATAGATAGTAAACAATTATTAAAATACTTATATTTTTTGCATATATATATACATACAACTTTGGATACAAATAAGGTATACTAAAATAATTATGATAAATTAAAATAAGCATAAATTATAGAACTTAACAAATATAATTTTAAATATGAAATAATATTTTTAAAACATATAGTTTATTCTATATCGTGCATTTTTTTTTCTAGCCAATTTTGCAATAAATATTATATAAAAAATAAAAACATAATTAAAGAATTCATAATAAAGTTATAATACGGGTTATTTAATAAAATATTTTATATATAAACAAAAAAAAAAAGTAATTTATTTGTAGAAGGATATAGTATGCAAACATTTAATGCAGCATACACATCATATCTTAATAATTTATATGTTATTCTATATAATTTATACTTAAAGATTTATAAATATATGAAAGATACAAGTAATAATATGATCATTAATATAATATGAGAAAAAGGATATACAGTCCAAAAAAAGTACACAAATTAAAAGCATATGCAAGAGTATCCATTCTATATAAAAAAATAAAATTATAAAATGCACTTAATAATAACATATTTTTTATTTATTACAAAATGCTACTTAATTTATATTGCATATATATTATTTTTTTTGTATTCTTATAATTTAAATGAAAATATGAATAGCATACGGTGCTATAAAAAGATATATATAGTTAATATATTCTATAATTATGATGTTATATATGCACACTCTCTCTTTAAAGGATACCATAATGTTCCATTTGCGTACAGTAAATAATAACATAAAAAGTGAACAAAAAAAGGACACACTAGAATTCTAGCTATATAATTCATATTAATTTAATTTTAATATATATTTTTAGTTATATTTTTAGTTATATTTTTAGTTATATTTTAGTGCATATATATATACACCCATAATACTATATCTAGTAATTCTACATATATTTATATAAACATATAGACGGCATTTATTGCATGGATAGCTTTTTTTTCTTTAAATTTTAAAGCGAATATGATAAAATATATTAAAAAAAAAAAAAAATATATAAGCAAAATAAATATTTTAAATATAAAATATGCATATATAAAGACCTTTTATTTATTAATTTTCCTTCATATTATTTCAATTATTATAATTTTTATACTTGGAAAATATTTTTCATTTTTTAAATTAAAATATTTTTATCCTACAAATATAGAATATTATAATTAATGTCTTAAGATTATAAAATTTTTAATTATTAAAATAAATAAAAGATAAAGTAATATTTTAAATTATTATTAATTTATTATTAACATATTTTTAGCATATTTTTAACCTATTTTTAACCTATTTTTAACCTATTTTTAACCTATTTTTAACCTATTTTTAACCTATTTTTAACCTATTTTTAACATATTTTTAACATATTTTTAACGTATTTTTAATGTATTTTTAATGTATACCTTTTTAAAATCTATATATAAAATTTATTTCCATATAAAATTAATATCCATAAAATTTATAAAAATAAAAAGTAACTAGCCAAAAAAATATACACATTACATTATAAATACTATTGTATCTTCATTATATATAATTATTTTAACTAACCTTATGAAATATTTTTTACCCTTGAATGGATATATATGAGAATAAAAAGTATAGTAATACTTATATATAACATAATACATATACATAATACATATATATATACATATATATATAATAATACATATATATATATACATAATACATATATATATATACATAATACATATATATATACATACATATATACATACGAGTGTATGTATCATTTAGTCATTATAAATAACGCATATATATTGTATGAATAAATAACTACGTAGTTTTGTTAATAAAAATATATAGAAAAAAAAAAAAAAAAAAAAAAACATTTTACATGCTTATGAAAAGTATTTTTTTAATCTCTATATAAGTACATAAATAATAATATATGTATATGTCTATACATATATTTTACTTTCGTTTTTTAAATTATTAAAAAATATTGTTTTTAAATTATCATACTTGGAAAATTTAGATTATAAATAGTACATGTGTTTTTTCCTTTTATAATATTCCATTTCCATTCTAATATTTTAGCTAGCTAATTTATCAACGCGTATTTATACAAACTTTTATATGCACATTATAAAAATAAATATTCATATATAAGTACAGTGTTTCTATATATGCACACCTCTTAAGTTTTGAACAAATGTCCTATTTTTTCTCCATTTTTAATTCGCCATTAATTCGCTATTTTTAATTCGCTATTTTTAATTCGCCGTTTTTAATTCGCCGTTTTTAATTCGCTATTTTTAATTCACCGTTTTTAATTTTTTCTCCATTTTTAATTTTTTCTCCATTTTTAAAATACATATGCTGCTAGCATATTTTTAATATTAATTTTTTTTTTTAATATATTATACATTTTTAATTTGATACCTATAAATCTTTAAAAATATTGCAGTTATATACATATTCATTTATTTGTAGTTTTTTCCATAAAAGCATAAGACATATAAAACAAGTGCATACCGATACATTAAGTTTATTTTATATCAAAAAAGAATACATATATATATTCATACCTGTATTGTTCAGTTTCCTTTAATTATTATTTTTTTTATACATTGTATATATTTTTTATGTTATTTTTTTCTCCATATATTTTCTTAATAATTAATAAGTCTTGTCTATTTCGTTGAGTAGTATAGGCAAATATTTATATATAACAAATATATAAAAATATATAAAAAAATATATAAAAATATATATAGATATATATAAAAATATATATAGATATATATAAAAATATATATAGATATATATAAAAATATATATAAAAATATATAAAAATATATATAGATATATATAGATATATATAGATATACAATTCCGTGTTTGTATCTTGTATGTGCTTTATTTATATACATCTTTGATTTTTATATTTATCCGGAAATATATCGGTCGATATTATTGTCACCTAAATTGGGGATCATAATTTTTCATTAGCTCTTCATACAAAATTCCATGTTTATTCATTTTATAAATTGTGTAAAAAAAAACATAGCAAGCATACACATGCACATACAATATATATATGAATAACAAAGCGATAAACATATTTTTATACAATTTCTAAAAAAAATAAAACTGTTTCTACAAACGATAAATAGTTGTAATTTATTTTAATTAGTTTTATAATTTAAATATTCTATACATAAATAAATATACTGTATATGTACATGTTTATTTTTCATTTTTGCAATTAGAGTGTTCTCAAATTGTTTTTTAAGCATACATAAATGAAGTTTTAAAATATTTTATGCATAATTAAAAATATATATATTTAATTATTTCCCCATATTTTTATCGTTCTATATTTCTACACTTTTATTTAAATACATACATATACATTCATTTATTTAACATATGAACATAATTTTATTGTATTGTCTTTTTCTTTTATTCTCTTTTATATTTTATTTTTAAAACATATGTAGTATAAATTAATAATAGTGTTGTACGCACAAATTATCTTTTTTTTTTATTTAATTCATATATCTATGTTTAGAAATAAAATAATTTATATGAATAATAACATTTCCAATTTATAAATTAACTAATTTATATCCTCATTTATTGGGAAACTATTATTATTGTATCAATTTGTACATCTATATATATTACTCTCTCTATATATTATATTACATATATGTGTATAGTGTGTTTTATAACTACACTACGCAGTATTTTAAATTTACATCAATTTTAGTTTCATATATACATATCATTTACATAGCTTTTATTATTTAATATTATATATTTTTTTTAAAGAATTATATGTAAAGCAGTGTATTGATATTTATTTCCGCCACCTACATCTGCACCTTATCTACATCTGCATTTTCAAATAAATATATTTATCCGTTTTTGATTTTTTATAACCCAAATTAAGTTTCCCAAATTTTCCGAATCTTCCGAATCTTTCGAACTTTCCGAATCTTCCGAATCTTCCGAATCTTCCGAATCTTCCGAATCTTTCGAATATTCCGAATTTTTGTTCAATTAATTTTATACTTCCCTAATACATTCTACTTTATTCAGATTCATAGATTTCTAAATTTTTGATTCATTTCATTTGGTTATTCTTAAAAGAATTGCAAATATGAGTATCGTTAACGAAAAGGTATTAAGTTCTAATACTAGCCATTTAGGCAAAATAGGAAAATCTAGCGAGCTTGAATATTTAAAAACAAATGAAATTGATAAAGAAAATATAGATGTAAATAATTTGGACAATCTTATAACATGTAGTAGTGTCTCTAGGAATACACAAATGGATTCTAATATGAGTCAAAAAAGTGGAATGGAACAAAATTTATCTGCATCTACTACTAGTAGTGGTTCTGAGAAATGGATACCAAACACATCTAGATCAATGGAATTAGATGCTGAACAAAATTACTACAATGAAATATGTATGAACGAAAATGATTTGGCTAATAATAAATATGATAATTCAATTTCCAAAGACAAATATATTAACAAGAATAATGAACATAACAGTAGGGTTGTAGAATCTGATAAAGCATCTGTGAATCCATGCACAAATGAAAATGATGCTTTAGAAAAATCGAAAATAATTGAATCCAATCATAATCGTTTAAATGAATTAAGTTTAGAATATTCTCAAATATTGAATCAAATATATGGAAAGAAAAAAAATGAAAATAAATCAAAATATAATTTAAATCTTAATAGTGAGCTTTTAAACGGCGAAATAGTAGATAGTGAAATATTGAATAAACAAATGGTAGCATCTGAAATATTAAAAAAGAATATAGTTAGATGTAAAATTTCACAAAATAAATTTATTGATGATACTATAAATGATATTATATCTCAGATAAACGATGAAAATTCAATGTATTCAGATCTACAAAATATAAAACATTTAAAAAATAATGTAGAAAACGATATTCCAATTGATGCTGCATCTAGTAACAAACATGCATTATTAAATTTGCATATGAATAACACAATAACGAATTATAATGGTGATATAGAAACAGATGGAGTAATAAACAATGTTAGACGAAATGGAAATGCTGGAAAAGAAATCAGGGGTAAAAATATGAATCTAAATAAAATACAAGATATAAAGGAAAAGGATGATTTTATAAATAATTTAGATAATAAGGGTTCACAAAAAAATGAGAATAGAAACAAAAATAACAAAGAAAAATTGGCTAGACAAAAAAATAATTCCGAAATGAAAAAATCGAATCAAATTTATAAAAATTGTTCAAAAATGAAAAAAAACGAAAATACCAAAGAATTAAATTTATCAAATAAAAATTATACAAATTATTCATCTGTTGATAGTTCTGATTGTTGTTCTGAATATCCAAAATGTAATTGTTATAGTATTAATAATTTTTACCAAAGTTGGAAAGCTTCCAAAAAAAATAGAAATCGTATAATAGATTCTGATGTAGATGCAATTTATCCAAATAAAACAAACAAAAATGATTCTATTAATAATAATCGAGATAAAGATAAGAGAAGAAAGAAGGAACAATTAAATAAAACTCAAGAATCAATTAAAGGTTCACAAAATAATAGAAAAAAAGAAATAGATGGAAACAAATTTAGATGTAACACATCTATATCAAATCAAAATTATATTAATAATTTGAAAATATCAAATATTAATGATCATAATAATTGTGAAGAAAATGAAAATGAATCTCCACGTAACATAAATGAATTAACAAATGAAGAAAAAGAAATTATAAAACAATATATTAATAAATATGGTCCTATTTCGATTAATAATAATTATGAACTTTTAATGAGAGATAAAAGTTTGGCTAAAAATGCAATGAACACAATATTTGAACCCATTACATCTAATAAAAAAAATACATCTAGAATATCAAATCAAGGAAGTACTAAAGAAATAATGGATTCAATATCTCAAAATCGTGATCATTCACAACTTGAATCTTCGAATTTTGATAATCAACAATGTAGAACAAATAGAAATACAGGCATGTATTCAAATTTTATATATGAGCAATTAAGTAAACCCATTAACATACCAAACAAAACTGATGGAGCTAAAGAAAGAAGCAATACAAAAAAGAGTGTTGGGTTTAATACAAAAAAAAGTGGCGAGTTTAAAGACCGAAGCAATACGAACAAACGTGTCGGAGTTAAAGAACGAAGCAATGTAAACAAACGTGTTGTATTTAAAGATATTAATGATAATGAAACAATGTATAATAGTAAAATGGATTCTAGATACTGTCAAAATGGTTCTAATGGTAGAAATATTCTTCCCTATGATCCCAAAATGAATATTAAAAATAAATACTATAAAGGCACAAACCAAAGAGATATGGAATATATGAGAGATGAAAATTATGATAATTTTTCGAGATATAGAAATGAAATATATAATAACCAATATGATGATTGTAACGGAATTACGTCAATAATGAATAACAATCAATTTATTAATAATTCTAAATCATTAAAAATGCAAGATATAATGAATATGAATAGCAAAATGGGAAATGTAATAAATGGGGATGATAATATATTGCAAAACTCGAATTTAGATCGAAACAAACTATGGGCAGATGTAGTAGGAAACAAAGGAATAAAAAATATAATTCAGAATAGTTCATCTAATATGAAAGATATGTTTGAATTTTCTAATGGTTCAAATAAAATGAGAGATTATGATATTTCACTAAAATCGGTGCAAGGTAATAACAATTATGTCAATGCAGAAACAAATGATGATAGACAATCTGATGAAATAAATAACTATTTAATGAATGGTGGAAATAATTTACAACAAAAAGGAATGCATATGAGCTTTACTAATCAGAATCAGAATCAGAACATGTCGAACCTATGCAATGGAATAGATGCAAATTATGATGCTGAAAATTTTGAAAATGGAAAAAGCCAAAACAAAAATATAAAAAATACTAATCGAAAAGGTGGGAAATTAAAAAAATCAAAATCTTTTGGAGGTACTATAAAAAAAGGAGGAAATGTTTTTAACTTAGATTTAGAATCATATAGAATTAAAAAAACACCATTATGTATATATTCAGTTAGAGATATATGCAACAATTACAAACTTAGCAAAAAACACATAAAATATACAGCATCTTATGAAGTGGCAGTAGATTGTGATTGTACTATACATCATAGTATCCAATGTGTTAAAGATTATGTTGGTTTTTTAAAAGAGGTTCATTTAAAAAAAAAAAAAAAAAATGAAGAAAATAAATATAAATTAAAAGGAAAAAGAAATAGTAAAGGACAAAAACAAAATAAAAATGTGGAAAAAGAAAATGAATCTAATAAAGATGCTGAAAAAAATGATACTAAAAATTCAAAAGTATCAAAAGTATCAAAACCTAATATAAAAGTAGAAGAAAATAAAATGGGTTCTAATCAAAAGGTTTTCATAAAAAAGGAAAAATTATCTGATTCGGAAAATGAAAAAAAGAATGAAAAAGAGAATGAAAAAGAGAATGCAAAAATAAATATAAAAGTTAACGTAAAAGAAAACATAAAAAAGGAACGTGTCGAAAATGCAGGGAATCAAATAAAGAAAGAAAATAACAAACCTAATGAAATACAAAAAAGAGACGAAAAAGATGAAGAAAATGAAGAAAATGAAGAAAATGATGATGATGATGAAGAAGAAGAAGACGATTATGAAGACGATTATGATGATGATGATGATGATGATGAAGATGATGATGATGAAGATGAAGATGATGAAAATAATATATATAATTTAAGCCAATGCAATAATATATTATATAATATAAATAAAATATGGCATCCAGGGTTTAATAGACCATTAGGTGATGTAGGAAGAAAATTGATTCTAAAAGAAATAAGAGAACATCATCATAGAGACCCTAAAAAAACAACAGATTTGTTATTAGAAAGAGGTTTAGATTATGGAAAAGTTCGATTCATGAGAGTAAATGAATTATATCATTATATGTATGCATTAGATAGTTTTGAATATGCAATAAAAATATCATTAGAATTTGGATCAAATATTAGAATGAGTACAATTAGTAATAGAGTAGATCATTCATCATTATGTTTAAATTTAAAAAGTGGATATTCATTTTGTCTAATATGTTGTTCACAACGACCAAATATTTATGGATTATATTCTAACATAAATCTTATGCAACATATGTTGCTTTTAAAAAGCTCTTATAAATATCTTAATAAATTTGCCAGAAAAACAAATCTTCCAAAAAAAGATAAACTAGCTAGAGCTATGCGTAAAACAATGGAAAAAAATAGAAATGGTAATAATAAAAAAATAGTTTTGTATAATCAATATGGAGTAAAAAATGAAAATAGTGATATCAGAAATAATGAGAAAGACAAAAATAGCGAATGTAGTTCTGACTTTTTAGATGATAATATGGAGAGTGAGATATCAGAATATGAAAGCTATTCTAGCTAAAATGAAATAAATTATATTAATGCACCAACGGGCAGAACATAACGACCCGCTAAATTGTTTACACTCGTCTAGGCACCGCCATAGAAACGATATTAGGCACCGTCGTAGAAACGATATTAGGCACCGTCGTATGCAGTCGTAGGCACACAGTTGACACGTTTGAGAGTTAATAAAGTTGCAAAGGTGTATATGTTAGAAATGCAGTGTAATTTCGATTTTACAATGTAGCTAGTTATAGTATTTGGCACATTTGATATATATATATATATATATACATAAACATGTGTAGGATATTCTACATTTTTTTTATATTTCTTTCCTACCTTTCTATGAACTAATTTCAGATTTCGATAAAATAAAGGAAGCATTGAAAGAAAATGAAGAAATTTGTAATAAGTATCCTGAAGAAGATATAGAAGAACGACATAGATATTATATGATTCAAAAAAATTGGAATCATGTAAAAAAAAAAAAAAATCGAATGAATAAAAATGATTCACAAGTTCCTATTGATTATTTTAATGATAATAATTTTTCAGATGTAAAAAAAGACGGTACTAATGATTATATTATTGAAAATGATAAAATAGGTTCATACAATAGTTTAGATGGAAATATAATATATAAAGATAAATATAGTTTAAATAATATATACAATCCTGATATTAGCATAACCAATGATAAACATATTTATTATGAAAGTGAAATAGATGACAAAACATCAAAAAATGAAGATAACTTGCAAGGGAAATATCAAAATCTCGACAAAAATGAAGAGGATTAAATGGAAAGGATAAAAACGAAAGTACTATTTTGAGATATTTGCAACGGTAGGTTAGTATTATAGGCAAACAAAATAAAAAACTAAAATGAGTCCGATTTTATAACTATTCTGAGAAAATCACTCTCAATATGTAGGCACACTACATATACACATGTTTATTTATTTATTTATTTAACCATGTTGAGGTTTATCTTATCATTCATAAGATGAATATACATATAAATAATAGCACCCGCTAGTAGTTACATATACAATTGAATTGCAAATGTGCAAAGCAAAGGAAACAAACTATTGAAGTGTGAAGAGTATAAATTAGGATCAACTTTTTTTATAAGTTTCAAATTTTATGATATAGAAATATACAAATGTAGACACTTTTATTTGTTCTTTTATTTAAAATATACGAAATTTATACTATATGCACATAATTTATGTTTCACCGTTAGGCATGTTAACTAAACTTATAGTATATTTTTAAGAATAATAATAATAAGAGAATTTTTACTATCTTGTTTTTATTATGCTTCCCTTTTTTTCTTTTTGTAGTATCTTGTTTCCTTTGTCATATTATTTTACACAATACAATTTTTATTTGCTCAATTTTTATTTTGCTCAATTTTTATCCAAATCTATAATACTAAGGTGCAAACTTCAGATATAAAAAAATTGTGTGTATACACACATATATATAGTATATTAAAATTAATTCTTTATTTTTATAAAATAAAAAAAATAAAAAAAATCAAAAAAAATATGAAAAAAATATTAAAAAAATAAAAAAAAATATAAAAAAAATAAAAAAAATAAAAAATGCAAAATGGTTGTACTATTCCTAGTATATGATATGTAATTCCAATTGAAAAGTTAGATTAGAATTATTTTTATAAAACAAACAAATTTAATAATTTTGAATAGTTATATAAATTAATGGATATATATATTTAATAAATAATATAGACCTTTAACCAGGACCAACTTTTGGAATATCAAAGTGCTCACTTAACGAAGCTAAATTGTCATTAAATTTTTGCAATCTTTTACGATAACTTTCTTTTAAAAAATTTTCCATTCTTTGTTTTTCTCTTTTTTTTAAAACTAATTGATAAGCTTTTTCTGATTCGGTTAAATTTAATTGTAATAATTCTTGTATATTTTCGTCGTCTTTTGAAAAATCATTTTCATTATTTCTATCATTTTCATCATTTTCATCATTTTCATCATTTTCATCATTTTCATCATTTTCACCATTTTCACCATTACTATTATAATAATTTTCTCTATCTGGATGATCATGATCTGTTTTTTTTTTTATATCATATTTGTCTTGATCATTTTTTGTGTGTTTTTTTTTATCACTTTTTTTATTTCCAGTTTTTTTTATTTTTACCCCTTTCAATTTTAGCTTTCCCCCAATAAATTCACTGTCTTTCATTTTTTTATCATAGACAAAAAAAAACACACAAAATATATGCTCGTTTATTTAAATTATATATTTTTTTATCTCTACATTGCTATCTCGCTTTTTTCTATTTCCTTATTCAAATATGAAAAAATGAAATAAAAAATGAAGTAAAAAATGAAGTAAAAAATGAAGTAAAAAATGAAGTAAAAAATGAAGTAAAAAAATGAAGTAAAAAATGAAATAAAAAATGAAATAAAAAAGTGAAATAAAAAAAGTGAAATAAAATTGGCTAGCTGATATAGCTATAACAACGGGAAAAAAAAAAAAAAAAAAAAAAAAAAAATTTGATTGTGTTATAATAAAGACTTAATTATTATATATGGTTCTTTGTATTGAGTGAATATTTGAGCGTTATTCATTTTAGTTGAAAATGATATGAATAGTCTAAATGATGAGTTTTGGAAAAAAGTTAAAAAACTGGAACTAAAATAACATATGTTTAATCAGATCCATAAAATAAGTAATGAAAAATAAATATTAAAATTAAGATAAATATACCTGAAAAATGAAAAGGGAAGAAAATATATTTATTTCATAACATAGTAAAATAAATATTATTCTGAAATTTGTTATTAAATTTGTTACTAAATTTGATTTCTCGATTTTCGCTGTTTTATTTCAAATAAAATAAATTTACATCGCAGAGACACAAAGCATTGCTTAACTACATAAAACGCTTAAGGTTAACTACATATCGTGTTTGAGGCTAATTACCTAAAATGTTTGAAATTAAATACAGTTCAAAATCCATATTCTCGAGCTTCCTAGGAATACGAACCAATTTGGATAATTTTAAATAATTTACGCGGTTTCAAGTAGGTCAAAAAATGATGGAAAAATGGCGAAAAATGGTGAAAAAATGGCGAAAAAATGATGGAAAAATTGGTGAAAAAATGATGGAAAAATTGGTAAAAAAATAATAAAAAAATGAATAAAAAAATGAACATCCATATGCAATTTTCTGCTCCTCACAACTGCACTTTGTTGTGCTCGCACTGTCCCTGTTTTGAATAAAAAAAAATGTAGTATTAAATAAATGTATATATTTAAATATTGTGTATTTCCTTTGATACTATATTTGATAAAAAAAAAAATAATCTTCATTCCTTCGAAATAAATGATAAAATGATAAAATGATAATAATTAAAAAAAATAAAATTAATTAAATTAAAACCCCATCATGATTATGGGAAACGATTAAATTTGGGATAACTATAAAGTCCTTATACAATATTAGTTTTTTATAATTTATTCAACGGTATATATATTTTTGATTATTTATTACAATGTGTTTTTTATTTTTATAATTTATACTATTCAAACTTTATTTCAATATAACACATAATGTATATATCCGTTAATATATACATTATGTACTATATCAGTAAACCTTTTTACTAATTTAATTTCTCCTTCAATTTGGCATATTCCATTTTGATGCTTCAAAAATGCCGTTCTACACTTGATTTATAAAAAAAGCAAAATAAATAATCTTAAAAATTTACATATGTATATATATATACATATATTATATATATGTGTGTGTGGCCCGTAGATGCTTTTTCACATTGCATGATCATAAAAAAATGATGACTCGGCATTGTGTTTTTCTTTTGAAAAGAAATTTGTATAGGATAAAGAAAGTAGTTCCTTCTCGAACAGTATTATTTATGAACAGTTCATGTAATTTTTCTTCAATATGTATTGATAATTTACGAAATATCGGAATAAGTGCACATATTGATGCAGGGAAAACAACATTAACAGAAAGGATATTATATTATACAGGTAAAATAAAAAGTATACATGAAGTTAGAGGTACTGATGGGGTCGGAGCAACTATGGATTCTATGGATTTAGAAAGAGAAAAAGGAATCACTATTCAATCAGCAGCAACACATTGTGTATGGAATGTAAATAATCAGAAATATGATATAAATATAATTGATACCCCTGGGCATGTAGATTTTACTATTGAAGTAGAAAGATCATTACGAGTTTTAGATGCAGCAGTTTTGGTTATATGTGGTGTATCAGGGGTACAAAGCCAAACCTTAACTGTTAATAGACAAATGGATAGATATCATATACCAAGAATATTGTTTATAAATAAATTAGATAGAGATGGTGCCAATATTGAAAGAACATTAGAAACAATCGAAAAAAAATTAAATTTAAATACAATTTTATTGCAAATACCAATTGGAATAGAACAAAAATTGAAAGGTGTTTATGATCTTGTTAATAAAAAAGGTTATTTATTTAAAGGAAAAAGTGGTGTAGATGTCGAAGAAATTCCAAGTGATCAAGATATTTTGAATATTGATTCAGGGTTTCCTATAAATTTAGTTGACCTTCTTAGAAATCGTATTTTTGAAAAACTTGCAGATGCAGATGATGAATTTGCAGAAATATATTTAAACAATGATGTGAATGATATTAAAATTAATGATATTTATAAAACTATACGTAAGTGCACTATTCAAAATAAAATTGCACCGATATGTTTAGGTAGTGCAAAAAGTAATGTCGGGGTACAATTACTTCTTGATAATGTATGCAATTTTTTACCATCCCCTAGAGAAGTTAAGAATTATGGATATATTTATGATGGTCAAAATATTGCAGATACAGATATTGTTGATAACGAAGAAATTAATGATAGTTTTATTAAATCAAATAAAAATAAGAGAGAAGTACAACTTCTTTGTGATAATTCTGAACCCATGGTTGGATTTTTATTCAAAATTCAAGAAGATTCAATGCATGGACAAATGAGCTATTTTCGTATATATCAAGGGAAAATACGAAAAAAAGATATGATAACAAATATGATAACACATAAAAAAGAAGTTGTAAAAAAAATAATGAAAATGCATTCAAATACTGCACAAGAAATAAATGAAGCACATGCAGGTGATATAATTGCTATAAATGGAATCACGGGATCAACTGGTACAACATATACTAATGGAATTAATACAAATTTCCATTTATTAAATATATATGTTCCTAAACCTGTTATATCTGTAGCAGTTGAAATATTAAAAAAAGGTGACATGACAAAATTAACTAAAGCTTTAAATAAATTTACAAAAGAAGATCCAACTTTTTATGTAAAAACAGATGAACAAACAAAAGAAACAATTTTTGAAGGTATAGGGGAATTACAATTAGAAATATATAAAGAAAGATTAAAACGTGAATTTAATATTAATGTAAATTTAAAAAATCCTAAAATAAATTTTAAAGAAACAATAACAAAACCATATGAATGTTCATATACATATAAAAAACAAAAAGGTGGTGCAGGTTTATATGCACATGTACATGCAATTTTTGAAACAGTATCAGAAAATTATAATGATACACCACATTGTCAATTTGTAAATGAAGTTATAGGAAATGATTTACCTAAAAATTTTATACAATCTATTGAAAAGGCATTTAAAGAACAAATAGAAAAAGGCTATTTAAATAAATCAGAAATTATAAATATGAAAATGCGATTAATAAGTGGAAAAATACATGAAGTTGATAGTAATGATTTAGCCTTTAAAAAAGCTACTATAAATTTAATAAAAGAAAATTATCAAAATTTCTGTCCTGTACTTTTAGAACCTATTATGCATGTAGAAATTATTTCAAATTATGACCACCAAAGTAATATTTTAACTAGTATAACAAAAAGAAAGGGTTTAGTCACAAACATAGTAAATAATATGAATATAATATATATATATGCAGATATACCCTTAAAGCACATGTTTAATTATATAAATGAAATTAGGGCAATTACACAAGGCCAGGGAACATATACTATGGAATTTTCGAGATATGAGCAAGTGAGCAAAAATGACCTTGACGAGATATTGAAGCAAGCGGATAAAAAGTGACATAACAATATCAAAATAGTGAAAATATAAATTTTATCAGGAATTACTCCTGTTATATTTCCGTAATTTGTCTGTGTGCGTAAATATTCATTTGAATATATATCTACTAATTCATTAGCCAAATTTATTTGTGAATTTTTTTATCCTTTCAATGTTGTGTGCAATCCACTAAACTTCAAACGCATTATATATATGCTCCTATTAATTAATGAGTATGAATTTCAAAGGTGATTTTCATACAATATACTTGTTATTAATAATTGTAGGAGTAGCCAATTACACACCATATAGCTAGCTAGCTAGCCATGTATATATGCATTATTTTTTTTAATAGTTTTTAATTAATTTTACACCTTTACACTTTAAACTGTACATTTTAAAATATATTTTTTTTAATTATAATAATATTAAATCATTATGTAAATTTTTGTTATTATTTAATTTAATGATTCATTGCAATCTAAGAGTTAATATATACCAATTCACCATCACTCATTTTTAACTTTTTTAAAAGAAATATATTTTAATAAAGCAAAAAAAAAACGACAATAGAATATAAACAAATTGATCTATATATGTATCCCTATGCATATGCATATATTTTGGGGTATGAAATGAGTCATAATTTTCTCTAAATTTTGCGAATTATAATGAACTATTTAAGTAACTCGCTATAGTGAAAACATTTTAATTAGTATCTTCTTTAAATATATGTATGGGTAAATAATTATATGAATTAGCAAGAAATATGGTGTAATAATTTCCCATTTTTTTTTTTTTTTTTTTCATTATTATTCTATTGTTTTTATAGTAATATTTTTTTTTTGCCTTTATTCCGTTGTCACTATTTTTTTTTCCTTTTGTGCAAAATAAAAATATTATTGCATATATAAATTATACTACATTATTGTACTTTCTTATTTTCCTCGTTTCAAAACAATTTGATAAACTGGTTATATATACATAATTTTTTTAAACATATAAATAATTTTTTATAAAAAAATGATATGTTACCTTAGTAGTTTTGAAAAACATAAATATTTATGAAGAGAGCTAACAAAATAAATAAAAAAAAATATAAATTTTCACAATTTAAGCCATTATCAAAATCTTTTGAATGTTCACAGTGAAGTGTTTTATAGAACATACGACATAGAAAAGGTATGTTAATAATGCAAACTTAACCATATATTAACTTTATTCAAAATATATATACTAATATGAAAAGATAAAACAATGATGAAATAAATAAAAATATTGTCCGTTTGAAAAAAAATGCATAGGATTAATGCTATTATTAAATTTAATACGTCCCCGCAAATTCCATATTACATAAAAAATGCCTTTATTCAAAAACCATCAAAACATATATTTTGCCTCTTATTAAAAATAAAAGACTATGAAAAATTATTCAATAGTATATTAAATAGAGTATGTAAAAAAGAAGGGATATATAAATTTGATAAAAATAATGTGAAAACAAATACAACAATGGCCTGTAGAAAAAGAGTACATAAATTTTACTACACATTTTATAGAAACTTTTCACAATATAATAATTATACTACACCACATAATAACAAAAATAATAAAATATATTTAACAAATGATTTTTTAAATATGAATAGTTTAAAAAATGAAATTTCCAATATTCACGAAAAATTAACAGAGAATTCTTTTATTGACAAAAAAAAAGAAGAAATATATTTTTTGCTAAAAAATGCAATATTTCCAAACTTGAAGGGAAAAATATATTTCATTGGATCGTGTGAAAATAATATATGGTAACAATTTTTAAATTAACAAAAAGGAGCACATACATGTTACATATATATGTGTGTGTTTCTATGAACAATACTAATAAAAAATATATAAAAATAAAATAAAAATAAAAATAAAATAAAAATAAAATAAAAATAAAATATTATTTGTCTAAAATACCTTGCATGTTCATAAAAATATGCACATTTGTTGTTTTTTTATTAACAAATTAGCTATAAAAAAATGTGTATGCATAAGTATTTTTTTTTTTATTATTTTATTGCTCATTTTTAAAATTTTTTTCCTAATTTCAAGGATAAAAAACTCAGATATAGATAGCTGTATAGTTGTAGAAAATTGCGAAGATAAAAATTCATATTTATATATTTTGAAAGTTATTAAAAGTGCTATTAATTTAATACACCCATCTTTAACTGTAAATATAATTAAAGCATCAGTTCCAATAGCTAAAATATACAAAGACCAAACTAACATATGTGATATTAGTATTAACAATACGGTAGCAATAGTCAATACACATTTAGTTTCATGTTTATGTAACATTGATGAAAGAGTTCCAATAATAAATCGAATAATCAAATATTGGGCAAAACAAAAAAATATTAACAACAGGTAGGATTTATAATATATAAAAAATATCATTTTTTTCGATTTATATGTAAATATTTTACTCGCATATTCATATATATATACATATATGATGACATACCATAACCTATTATTTTTTTTTAAAGATCTCAGGGTACGTTCAGTTCTTATGCTTTATTTTTATTAACATATTTTTTCTTTCAAAATTTAGAAACCCCGATACTACCTCCATACAAGTAAGCATTGAGCATATGTCTTTGCTTAATTATTACTTTTTATACATACTTTTAAAAGATAAAAAATGTATAATATTATATTTTTGTGGTTTATTAACAGATCCATAGAAAGAGCTAGCTTAACACCGTTTGAAATTAATAGTGAATGTAAGAAAACATAATTATTGCACTTATTCCTTATATATATGAATAAACATTTTCAAACATATATTATATTTCTTTTTTTTTAAGACTTTTTTTTACAAGATGAAGTAGAAATGCCATTTTACACAAAAATTGAGTAAGTGCACAGCAAATGGACACAAAAAAAGGGAAAAAGAAAAAGAGAAAAAAAGAAAAAAAAAGGAAAATACGTTTGTTTGGTATCATTATCTTTCACCTATTTTTACATTTCAGGGACATAAAAAATAATTTTCAAGAGTTTCAAAAAAACACAGACGATATTTCAAAACTATTGTATGGATTTTTTGAGGTACAATAACAATGTAAAAGAAAAAGAATAATTTATATTTCCTCTTTTTCATAATAAAAACGTATACCCTTCTCATATATATACACATTTATCTTTATTCAGTTTTATTCGAATGATGTTTGCAAAAATGGAATAACCCTTGATGTATATAATAACCAAATAATTGAAAATAAAGATATGACTGCAAATATATATTGCCCAATAACAAAAAAAATTGTTAATACATATAGCATCAATACGTGGAAAAAAATGTTTGAAAAAATTCAATCAGCTTATATTCAACTAAAAAATGTAAGTTGAAAAAGGAGAAAAAAAAGGGGAAAAAAAAGGAGAAAAATATATATCTGTGTAATAGTCTATGAGTATATTAAAAGAAATAACAATGACAAAATAGGTGATATTTTCCCATTTTTTTTACCATTTTTTACCAATTTTTATAGGGAACTAGTTTAAATACAATATGCGAAGAAACTAAAGATGACACATCTAATATAAGAATAGATCTTAAAGGTATGTATAATATTTAACTAAATGCGGAACGAAAAAAAAAAATAATATAAAACAAACAATGTAATAGTTAAATCGCTAAGTTGTAATATATATATATCCAATTAGTGTTTTTTCATTATATTCCCTAATCATCATATTAGTGTTTATGTTGTGATATATCACCTTATATATTTTTATTATAAAACATAATTTTTAAAAAAATGTCACATATCTACATTATATACTACTACACATATGTTGATACATGCTTTAAATTTTGTATAGCTTATAATTACAATGTTTTTAATATTTCATAAAAATATTATTACTTTTTTTATAATTAAATTTTTTTTTTTTTTTTTTTTATGTAGATCATTTATTAAGACGAAAGGTTTTTCAAGATTTTTATATGCCCTAAGATAAATATTTTTTGCTGTTTATTTTTTTTTTTTGTTTTTTTTTTCCATCATTATATTTTCCATTATTCTATCCATTTCGTGCTTTTATAATTGGGTAATTTATTTGTTTTATTTTCTTAACAAGCTTAATATGTATATATAGATATCCCAATTTTATATATACACACTTTCTTACGTTTTTGCCATTTTGCCATTTTGCCATTTTGCCATTTTGCCATTTTACCATTTTACCATTTTACCACTTGTTTGGAGTTATTTAAGTTGCTTGCCATATTATTTTTACTATTCTTATTTTTTTTTACTATTTTTTTTGCCCTTATTAAAAATGATTAAATTTGTTTATACTAACCCACTTTTTAAAAGATATAAATATATTTTCACAAGTTTGAAAGCTTTAAATTTTTCTAAAATCAAAAGTTTACAAAAAGAAATCGTTGAAAAAAAAGGCAAAGAAAAAAAGGGCATAGAAAACAAGGGCAAAGAAAAAATAAGCGCACTAAAATATTTTACCAAATTGGAAATATTTTGCTTGTTCTTTATTCCTTTTGCTTTCGTTTCTATTTACATTTTTTTTATGTGGAATCTTTTCAAATATATTTGTGGAATCAAAGATGTAAGCTAAATTTTATGAATTAAAAAATGTACACATATTATATGTATATGCATCTACATCTGTGTATGTGTATAAATTAATATGTAAACAAAAGTGAATTCAAATTCATTTTTCTATATCATTTCATAGATAGCCATAACCCTTTATTTGTTTAATGCAATTTTGTTTAATGCAATTTTGTTTAATGCAATTTTGTTTAATGCAATTTTATTTATATATTCCTCTTTTAAACAGATACCTCATTTTTTAAAACTTATCCAATGGTTAAATGGAAAGGAATCATATCCATTTTATTATCTTCACAATAAGACCATCGAAAAAAAGGTACGCACACATGTGTATATGTATGTATGCATGTGTGCATGTATGTTTATACGTGTGTATATATCTTATCGCCCTTCGACCTTCTCTTAAATAATCACTACATTTGAATTAGGCCAATTTAAAAAATTCACTTTTTTTATTTTTTTTAGTCACAGCCCATAATTATGTCAGTAAAAAAGTTTGCATAAAAAAATAAACATTTTCAGGAAACATTTTTGAGAATCCAAATTATATCTCTTTTCATCTGTTCATTTTGTTAAAGCAGTTAATTAAGATTCTAAGTTAATTTCTATGATACAACATCGAGATTTTTTTTTATTTTTTTCTCAATTTGAATAGCCTTTTTATATAAATCTAATATACTTAATGACTTTATGAAACCTATAAAATCTAAAATGTTCATTTGAATAAGTGCCAAACAATTTGTTTTATAATCAGAAATAGTGTTTAATAAATTTAAGACAGAATAAATAAAATCTTTATTTGAAAATAAATATATTTCTTTAATAACTAATGGGATAATGTAATTACAAATTTGTGTTTTAATAATATAATTATATTTTGCAATTTGTTTAAAAAAATATATTATTTTGATTTTATTAAAAAAAACAAAATCTGTTGTTTGGTATATATATATAGCAACTTCTATTAAGCCTATATAATTATTTAATAAAAAAATTGCATATTTTTTATAATTAAGAACTTGACCAATTATACATAATATATTTATACATATTTCTTTTTTTATTTTTAAATTTATATAATATAAATCAAATAATATATCTAAAAAATTAATAAATAATCCATTATTTATCATGTCATCACACATATATTCTTCCTTGCTTAAATTTATATATAATAGAATCACTTTATGTACAATTTCATAATCTTTAGATAAAATAAAAAAATTAGCAACTTTACTTATATTTAATTTAATTAATTGATTTTTTATTTCATCATTATTATTTGTTATATTTATTAATGTGCTCAAAATAAATAAACAAAAATTTTGTCTATCTGAATTTTGATATAAAAAAATTACAATAGAATTAACTAAAATATTATATTTATTTTTATAATCATTTGAAAATATTAATAAATTTTTACATACACTTTTTTTGATTTTTAAATCAACCCCATATCTTAATATATAAGAAACTATTTTTTTATAATCATTATCATTTTTGTATTTATAATATTTATTAATATATCCAGATTGGTGTAAATAAAATAAAAAAAAATCATTTATTGTATATTTTTTACTACTTAATAATTTATTAATTTTCATATCTCCATCTTTTTCGATTTCCAACATTTTTAAACATTCCTTTTCATATTCCTTTCCATAATCTGTTTCTCTTAAATGTAAAAAAAAATTTAAGATATAGTTAACATCCTGTGAAATACAGAAAAAATAAATAGAAAAATAATAAATGATACTAAAATAATGAGGAATTTTTTTATTTCTTTATTATAACTTCTCTTCGCTCCGAGTCTATTTTTAATGCACCATTTATAAAGTCGGTGATGTTGTATTTGTGTGCTAAAAAATGAAAAAAAAAAAAAAAAAAAAAAAAAATTCGAATAGAAATTATAAGTTAAAAGTGAAACACTACTACTCAGTACATAAAAATATGTCTACATGTATGTAGACATTACATTTACGATTCATATTCTTACACATAAACCCGGTATCTAAACAGTAAATAATATAATCCGATAAACGGTGCAATATTCTGTTTATTTTTTTTTTTTCGCTTATGTGTGTATCGATTAAATTAATGCCTACAATAAAATAGAAAAAATACGGGAAAAAATGTCAAAGTAAAACTACTAAAATGAAAAATATATATAGTCATGTTTTAACCTGGAATTTGACTTAGTATCAAATTTAATAGGTAGCTAAAATCTCTTTCGATTTTTATTTCTTCTTCCAAAAAGTCCATTATATCTAAAGTAAATATATGGGTAAATAAAAATGTATATATTATTAAACTGTGCATAAAATATATTAACATTTGAATTTCTGTTTTTTCTTGTTTAAATTTGGTAGAACCTGAACTGATGTAGACACCCCCCTCCTTTAGGGTTACTAGCATATACTTTAAAAACATTTTTACATAATCGAAATAAACTGGCTATGGGTAAAAACGGAATAAAAGAAGGAATAAAAAAAAGGAATAGAACCAGAATAATAATACGAATACGAACCAGAATAATGATACGAATACGAACCATAATAATAATACGAATAAGAAGTGTTATGTTCTCATATTCTTATGTGCATATGTAATATACATAAATATGCGCACATACAAAATCGATGCATATTACATCTTTTTTTTTTGCAACCTTTATTTTAATTATTGTTTCGATATGATGATAAATCTCAGCATTGTATATAAGGGAATTTAACTGGGCTTGAATTAAATTTACATAACTATAAAAAAAAAAATATGAATGTAAATAATTTAAGAAATCGAGTTATAATTTTTGTATTTCGTTAATTCTTACTAAATGTTGTTAATGTCATTTGAGGTTATCGAATTAGCAACCATATATAATTCATCATACAAAATTTTGTCAGTTACATTATAATCTGTAACAAAAATGAGCAGGTAAATAAATGAATGAATACATAAATACGTGGGAAAATACGTGGGCAAATACGTGGGAAAATACGCGGGAAAATACGTGGGCCAATACGTGGGCCAATACGTGGGCCAATACGTGGGCAAATACGTGGATATGGTGTGAAAATGGGCGTAACTACCTTTTTGGCTCTGATAAGATATTTTAAAGGTAATGTAAATATCTTGTCTTTTATCCAAGAGGGGTGGTATAACTAAAAATATGTCGATTTGTAAATGGAAATAATACGTTAGCGGTTCACATGTTAGCGGTTCATACGTTAGCAGTTCATGCATTAACACGTTCATAATATTTTGGGGTACTTTTTTTTTATAATTACATGATCGTCTAAATATTATAGATATAATAGTATGTGTTTCGGTTTTCAAAAATATCTAAAATCGTAAAAATAATGATACAAATAAAGATGGAAAATTGGAGTAACTTTATTTTGCTTAAATAGAAAAAAGTTCACACTTATATGTATCCACATAATGCATAATTTTTTTTTTTTTTTTTTTTTTTTTTTTTTTTTTAATTAATTCTTACCTCATATCCAGACCATTTGGCTATATCATCAGACAAGTTCATCTTTTTGTAATAAAAATTTTTCTTCAAAACGAGATGTGATTTTTCAGAATTCTATAAGGAGAAAAATAAAAAGAAAAATAAAAAGAAAAATAAAAAGAAAAATAAAAAGAAAAATAAAAAGAAAAATAAAAAGAAAAATAAAAAGAAAAATTCGAAAGAAAAATTCGAAAGAAAAAGGAAACAACGAACGAAATCAACCACATTCTTATATATATGCATGGTCATGTGATAATTATATAGCGAATTTATTACCGTTAGAATGTTAAGATAACTTCGAGCTAGCTGATAAAAGCTACTATCAGGGGCCTAAAGTATTTTTAAATTTGAAGAGAATTTGTGCACTTTTTTGTATTTTTTCCTTTTTTTTTTTCCTTTTTTTTTCCTTCTATTTTTGTATAACCTGATCCAAGTCGATCATAGTTTTCTGGTCGTCTATTCGGACGCATATTTCGATACCTAATGGCAAAAGAAAAAATAATAAATAAAATGGTAAAGTAATTAAAAAAAAAAAAAAAAAAAAAAAAAAAAAGTGGTAATAATGAAATAATGAACCCACCTCGATAATCAATGTAGAGTGCCCTTTCACTCGACGGAGAAGTAAAGTCTAATTTAAGAAAAAGAGTAAAAAAAATAAATCGGAATATATGCATATGTATATGAGAATAATATTAACACGATAAATATACAAGGTTGAACGAGATAAAGTTCTGTTCATTTTTATTTTATTACTTTGAAAAGATTTATGAATAAAAAAAAAGTAATCATCACAGAATACCTTCTTATATCTAATAATGAAAAGGTTGTAAATATAAATGTAATATATATTACATATATGTGTGTGTCATATTTTCAGTTATTTTTAACATGATATAGAAAAACGGTTAACGAAATATATTTTTATATACCCTATAAATGGTTGTATAGATAATTCCGGTTTTTTTATCTCTTGAAATTTATTTGTTCTTTTACATCTTTCTTCGTATGTTTCAATTATAATGGGCATGTATATATTCTTAAGTTTTTCAAAATAAAAGGACAAAAAATCAAAAATATATATATGCATATATATATATTATAATAGTATACACTTTTTATTTCGTAGAATTTTATTTAGTCTAACCTTATTCAGACGAAACATGTAATATGTGGTATAACCAACACATAAATGTTTTATCAGAATATTTTTATTTATTCCCTTTATCCCTATATCATTGATAGACTATAAAAAAAAGAAATAAGAATCACAAAAAAATAAACACAATGATATAAATTTGGTCAGAAAAAACAAACACAATGATATAAATTTGGTCAGAAAAAACAAACACAATGATATAAATTTGGTCAGAAAAAATAAACACGATGCATATAAATTTGGTCAGAAAAAATTGAGTCGATTTATTACCGCTTGGTCCTTTAAGGTGATGTGAATATAATTTGATGAATCACATTGGTATATTTTAAAAATGTCACAAAAAAATATTTTAAATTGTATTTGATAAAAATCTTTTTCATAAAATATTAACTGGTCATAAGAAATTATCAAATAATATTTTCCTTTTTTTGTATAATTAGACAAATTTTTACATTTTACAAATTCAAAATGAAGAACAATTGAATTGATGCTTTTACTTAAGCTTTTGCTAAGATAGCACATTTTATTTCTTTTTTTTTTTCGGAAAAAAATAACAAAAATGTAAACTGTAAAACATTAATAATGACAATGAAAAATCGGCAAAGTATATATCCTGACAAAACAACCCCCAACATAAAAATGAGCGAAGCAATGTGCTAAGCAGCAAGTGGTAAGTGCTAAGCGGCAAGTGGTAAGTGCTAAGCAGCAAGTGGTAAGTGGCAAGTGGCAAGTGCAATGTACAAATGTGTATATACTCTCCCTTTAACACACGATGTGTGACAATATATTATCATGTTTGCTCCTCAAACATGGGAGTATTTTTTTCTCATACACAAAAAATCAAATTCTAAAGTTTTATATTACAGTGAATTTTTTTTATTATTTTATAAGCTAATTTGGTTACAAAAAAGAAAAAAAACGAAAAAAAAAGAAAGGGGAAAAAAACAAAAAAAATTAACACAATGGAAATAAAAATAAAAATAAAAATAAAACAAGCGATTTTTCATGGGTAACTTAATTTGGGGAAAAAAACAAAAAAATGTGTAACGATGTAAATAAGTGAAATATTGAAATTAACAAAATGAAGCGAAATGAAGCGAAATGAAGCGAAATGAAGCGAAATGAAGCGAAATGCATTAAATAAATTTACCAAATTAATAAATTTAATTAATGGTTTGCTTAATGTATTTTTTTTTGTTTATATTTCGCTAGTAAAAAAGCACACAAGTGTAACTATGACATAAAAAATATATTTATGGAATATTTATTTATGGAATATTTATTTATGGAATATTCATTTATGCCATTATGGAGCATTATTTTTGTGGTTAAATATTCATGATTGCGTTAAAAAGGTAGTGAGACGCCTCATTTGTAAACAACCCTTTTATATGATATCTTATATAACAATAATTATCAACTAATAAAAGAGATGGTAATTTATTCATATTATTTTGCAATAATAATATATTTTGATCATCCGTATTTAATTTACTATCTATATAAAAAAAATTTTGATTATTAAAATGGTTTGTTTTTAAATCTTTAGCAATTTTTTTACTAAAATATGATGATAAGACAAAATTATATGGGGATACATAACAATAAAATATATGAATAGGTTTTTTTTTATTTTTTAAAAAAATTATATTTTTTTCATCATTAAAAATATTATCTTTTATATTATAATTTTCTTTTCTTTTATTAAAATAATCTAAATATTTATTCATTTCGTCAATATAATTTGTATCTGGAAATATATAAAATAAACTATATTTTTTATACAATATATCAAAGAGACTCTTTTTAGAAATAATATAATCATCATTATTGTTAGTTATAGATTTATTAAAAAAGTTTACATTTAAATAGTTATTTATTCTATCACTATATTTTAAGTTTTTTAATTTTGTGGAATATAAATATGCATTATTACATCCATCACTTTTTTTATATAACATATCTTTTTGGTATATTTTTATATCATAAGACATTATATTTAAAATGGTTTTCCTTTTTGTTATATATGGACAAAAAGTGTCATCAGCTATATATTTTTTATGAATTGAATTTTGTATGTTAATATTATTTATATTGTCATTAAATTTTAATAGTTGGTTTGTTTCATTTTTTTTTATATGAACGTTCATATAATTTCCTGCCTCTATTCCTGTGTGAAAACAGTGCGAAGAAATATAAAGGGGACAACATTTTTTCTTAACAAAATTTAAGTCTCTACAAATTGTCACCATAATATTTTTCTTCCGCTTTATCATTTCTTTGTTTGGTCGATTATCTATTATTTATTTGGTTGATTATCTATTATTTATTTGTTTGACTATTTGTTTGATTATTTGTTTGACTATTTGTTTGATTATTTGTTTGATTATTTGTTTATTTATTTGTTTATTTATTTGTTTATTTATTTTATTTTTTTTTTTTTTTTTTTTATTTATTTTTTTAATTGACATAACATTTCGGAATATCACAAAAGGAAACAAAATGAGAAATAAAATTGGGGGAGAAAGAAATCGATATCTTATATATAAATACCTGCACGCATGCTTATCGTTTTTAATTAAAAAATTATGTACATCCATACTATATGGAATGCCCTTTAAAAATTAGCATGACATAAAAAGATAATACCCTATAACTTAAATGTGTGGTAATATTAAAGCTACATTTTTTTAATTATACATTTTGTATATGGAAATAAGAAAAAGGAAAAATAAAAATAAAAATAAAAACCAAAATCAAAAGAAAAGGAAAAGGAAAAACGTTCCTTCAAAAGGACAAACCGATTAAATTAAGAAATAATAACACTCAAAATAGCAAAAAAAAAAATATTATATATATACATACATATACATATAATAATGAGTATATGGTGTATAATATAGGCTATATTTAAAATTATAAATTGTCCAATTAAATATAAGAAAATTTTAAATATATAAATTCTCGAAAATAGCAAAAGCGAAAAAAATGAATAGCAAAATGAATAGCAAAATGAATAGCAAAAACATGATAAATATATACTGTAAAATATCGGGGTATTTAAATGGTATGTAGTAAAATTAAAAAAAACATAATTTGCGTATATACATATAATAGTGGGAAAATAAAACAGATGAAGGATAACCAACATTTGCACCTTTTTTGTGACAAAAAAACAAAAAAAGGAAAAAAAAAACACACACACACATATATATTTTTTTAGAAATTATTTTATTTGTTAACATTTTTGCTTTGTTTTTTTTATTTTGATTATATATTTTTATTTGTCTTAACATTTTTACACGTTTATGATTTTTTTTTGTATTTTTACTTTATACTTTTTTTTACGTATTTTTCTTTTTTTGGTATTTTAATTTTTTTTTTTTGTATTCCCCCAATTATTTTTCACCTATTTTTTTTTCTCCCATTTGAGATATAATGAATAATGAAAATAAAATATGCCTCGTTAATTTTTCAAACGACGTTTTTTATAATATTATAAAATATTTAACAATTAACGAAGCCCTAAAATTAAAGTTAGTGAGCAAATGCTTTTATGAATATTTTAAAGATGAGAAAGCGTATAGTTTTAATAGTTACATTAACTTAAACAACTACATTAAATTTGTAAGATTTATAAATCCTGAAAAATTAAGTATTTTTTTTCTTTCCCTATTAAATGATGAGAAAAAGGTTTATTCCAATTTACGATTTGGTAAGGAATATAAAAAAAAAAAAAAAAAAAAAAAAAAAAGGAATTAAAAATTCAAACAAATTTGTGAGATTATTCATTTATATGTTTAAACATTATTATGTGTATACATACTTTATTCTATATATGTCTATCTCCTACATTCATATTTTATCATTAATTTATTATTTCTTCTATTATGATAGCAAAAGGAAATGCCAACTTTGGAATAAACAGAAAACAGCTAATAGAATGTGATAAACCTTTTTTAAAAAAAGTTATTTTGAAAGGAAAATTTTTAAGAAACACAAATTTTTATGATATAAGTAAATTAATAGGTTCTCATGCAAATACGTTAGAAGAATTATCTATTCATGGATTGAATGATGTGAATTGTCCTTTGTTTATTTATTACAATTATAGTATATTATTTGAATTTCTTTCAAAAGAAATATTAATAAATAATTTTCCTATAAAACTTGTGACTAAAAATAATTTAGAAAATATACAAAATTGTATTTTAGAACTTAATAGACAAAATGACGAAAATTTTCAAACAAATTTGACTAATAAAATAAAACAGCATTTTCTATATGAACATATAAGTATTGTATATAATTGTAATAAAAAATGTGTTGAAAAAATAAAAAATTATAAACAAAAAATAAATATAAATAATTATATAACCAGTTTAAATGTTTTAAAAGTTTTAAATTTAACAGGTATTCAAAGTTATGATATGATAGAAATGTTTATACCCATACATATGCCATTTTTAAACACTTTAAATATATCATGTTATGATTATTTTTTTTATTTTTATCATATGGCTATATCTGTTTTCTTATATGGTAAAGGAGAACAAATTTTTACACAATTTTCTAATTTTAAGAGTAGACAAAATATTGATAAAAAATATACAAAGGATGAAAAAAAAGATATATTGATAGATAGCCATGTGTGCAAAAAAAATTTAAAAAAAAAATGTGAAAATAAAAATGATACAATATATAATGATAAAGAATTGGATGAATTGTTAAAAGATATCGATGATAATTTAATAGAAACTCATAAAATTTTATCTAATTTTCAAAAAAAATATGAACAAGATGCTATATGTTATTATGAACAAAATATAAAAAATAATAATAAAAAAATTTTTTTTACACCAGCATATAAAGATAATATATATATGAACAATATAAATAATCCTGTATATTATGCAGATGGTAGTTATATAAATTATGACTCAGACATAAATAATAAATACATGACAAAAAATTTGGCTAGTTGTGAATATAAATATATTAATGATCATAATAAAAAAGATGAAGATTATAACAAAACTAATTATAAAAATTTAGAAAATTATCATGATATTTTAAGATATACTAAAAGTGATAGTACTGTTTATAGTACTTGTAAAAGTATTATCAATGTTGACAGTTTTTATACAATACCAAGTAATGAAAATTTTTCAAGTAATAGTACATGTTTAAAAGATACAGCTAGCGAAGATATAATTTATGATGAAAAAAAAAAAAAAAAAAAAAATATTAATCGAAATTTCAATGAACAAAATTTGCACACAGAAAAAAAGAAAATAAAAAATTTAAAAAGAGGAGGATATATGTGGTTAATTGAAAATAGCAAATATAAAAAAAATGTAAGTATAGAAATATTATATTTATTTAAAAACATAATTGAAAAAGAAGAAAAAAAAAGTCGAAAAAATATAATATCGTTATTATATAATTTAAAACTAGAACATTTTTCGTTATTTAATTATAGCTTAAGTAGTCCGTTTTTATGGTTATTATTATTAGTAAAAAATGAAAATTTAAAAACTTTGTGTATATTAGATTTATGTCTACCACATTTATTATCAGCTTTAACATTTTTAGAGGCATTCTTAAAACAAAATTTATTTAATTTTCAAGGGATGATGAGAAGAAGAAGAAAAAGACTTGGTAGTATATATTTTAAATTTAACGATGAAGAAGAAATTAAATTTGTTAATCAAACTTATTCAACAATTATAAATGAATTAAATAGATCGAATTTTCCTTCAAATAAAACAAAAAAAAATAAAATTTTACATATAGTTATTTATGTATATAATAATAGAAAAGAAAATAAACAATTTATAAAACATATCCGAAAAATTTCAAGGTCGTTATGGCGATGTAATTATATAGTGCATTATACAATTCAGTACTATAAATATAAATATTTTAATAAATATTTCGAAATTGATAATTTGTATAGAGACTACATATTTAACATTATCATGTCTAATCATAGATTTAATCAATCTGCATTCAATCAGAATCGCTCCTCCCTCGTTCATAAATAAGCAAATATATTATCGTTTATAGGAAATAACTCTAAGGAAAAAATTAGAATAACTATTACTACGCTTATTCAATCTGTTCATTATCACCATCTTTTTTTTTCTATCCTTTTTCTATCCTTTTTCGACTTATTTGTTTCACATTTATTTTTCTGTACTGTTGTTTTAGTAATTTTGATTTAAATTCTTATTCGAAAAATATTCACATACCATATGATGATTACATTTGCAAAGGAAAGCCATATTTGCTTCCCCCCAGTTTTCTATTTTTTTCATTTTTTGTTTTAATTTAGTGCTTTTAAAAATAAATTGACGTTTTACATTTTTTCTTTTTTAATGATATATATATATACATACATATATATAATGTTTGCATATCCGTTATGTGATTCCTACCTTTACACATACATATATAATACGAATAAGTATATTATCACCAATTTTAACATTGGTGTTTCTTTATTATTATTTTTTTTTTTCGTCTTTTTAGTGTAAACATGGTGAATAAATATATTTCTATACGATAATTTATTTTTATCAACGTTTTCACAGTTTTCTTATTTTTTAGTAACTTTATATTTGCACTTTTGTAGCAAAGGCTGCATAAAGTCTCTGCTATATATATATATCAAAAACTTTATTTCTCCATGTCTTTTTGAAAAAAAAAATGATAAAAAGAATAATTAAAAAAAACAAATATTGATAAAACGTCTATTTTCTGTCATAGTTTATATTATATATATAACCCTATATATACTATAACAAATTAAATATATTGTCAGAATTTATTTAATACCCCCATAACGAATTAATATATATATTATGGGCGTAAGTCATTTGGTAATTTTTGGCTTTTATGATTTTTTTTTCATAGAAAATATTTGATTGCTTACAATTTTATATAATATTAAAACAAATAACCTTTTTTAAAAATCTTGATTATAATTAATTCGAAATAACAAAAATAGATTATAAGCATTTAATTGTGTTGCAAATATTTTTCATTTTTGTATCATATATGCACATTATTAATTTTTTGCGGGGAACATTTTTCAAAAAAAAAAATTATTTTTTTTATTTTAAATAACAATAATTTTATATGCAATATGCATATATTTTATTTGTCATATTAAAAATATTTTTATTTAAAATAAAAAAAATATTTTTTTTTTTTATTTCTATTATTTTTTCCCCTTTATACATGGCTTACTCTTATTGCGTTTTTATTTTTTCTTTTGTACCCACGTCATGTTGTCACTAAAGGCCTCAAGAGCTGATAACTTCTACTATGGAAGTGTTGAAGATGAAGATTTAAAGAAAAAAAAAGAAAAAGAGTTAAAGAAAATAAACAAAAAAGATTATAACACTATAAAATTTGAAATACCATATACTATAATATGTAAAAATTGTAATATATATATTTATAAAGGAGAAAGATTTAACAGTGAAAGAAGAAAGGCGGGTTATTACTTGAGTACTTGTTTTTATTCCTTTTCTATTTTTTGTAAAAAATGTCAAAATAAAATTGTTATAGAGACAAATCCACAAAAATGTTCTTATGATATTATTGAAGGCGCAAGAAAAAAAAATGAGGACTATGAAAATATTTTAACAGAAGGTGGTATAAATAATATTAACTATGTAGATTTCGAACAAAATAAAAAGAAAAAAGCCAACCCGTTTATGATATTGGAAATAAATGCTCTTAATAAAAAAAAACAAAACGAGTCAGAAGACCATTTTAAAAATGTTGAAAGTGGTGAAAGTGCTGAAAATGGTGAAAATAATGTATTAAATGATGTACTAAATGATGTATTAAATGATGGTGGCCAAATAGAAAAAAACAGCGAAATGCTATCTAAAGAAAATAATGATACCCAATCAGATGAAGACATAAATAATGTTATAAAAGAAACTTATAAAAGAAATATTATGCTTAAAAATGATTTTAACTGTAACCGAACTCTAAGAAAACAACTTAGAGATATTAAAAATGAAAAAATCCAAAAACGAAAAGAAAATATTGAGAAAAATATTTTTATAAATATTTTAAAGGATCCATGTGAAGATTTAAAAATTAAAAAGTTTCTTCATATGAAAGAAAAGTATAAGAAAACGATAAACGAAAAAACGAAATTAGCAAAAAATAACTTAATAAAAAAAAAAAGTAGTATATTTGATAAAAAATATTTGAAGAAATGTAAGAAGAGCTAAAAAAAATACAAAGATAAAATAGACCACTCAACAAATTTGCTTTCACACGAAATATGTATACATATATATATGTGTATGGAGGTGAATGAACATTTTTAATTACACAAGATTATCCCCACTTATGCATATTTATTTCAAGGAAGTTTTTTTCCAAAAGCTTAAAATGCTCTTCTTTTACACAATTTATAAATTTGTGCAACACACCGATTAATTGAAAGTACTACATTCTTATATGATGTATAAATGAAATAAATTTTCTGAATGATTTTTTAGTCCATATTTAAAGAAGTGCACACGCATTTTATGGACTATAATATTTTTGGATAAAAGAAAATAACCGTTTTTCCCTTATTATTTTAAAAACATAAAATAATAGGCAATACCAAACCCAGCTATAATACCAGCAACGAGCATATAATTAGTGTTTTCTTCTTTTTTATTCTATATAGAATAAAGGAAAATAAAACAAAATTAAAAATATGATAAAATTTTTGTGTATATTTAAACTTTTAATATTTGTACTAGCTATTTTTTATTTTTTTATTTTTTTTTTTTGTATTAAATGTATGAACGTACATGTAAAATCTAAGTATAATTGTATATATTTGGTTATTTTTTTTTTTTTTTTAAATTATTTGTTTTTAGCTATTTTATTATTAGTTTTTTTTTTTTTCAACTTTTATATAAATTTTTTAAAATAAGATAAGAGAGCATATTTTTTATATATGCTATATTTAATTCTTACTATTTCGGGAACATCTGTTTTTGGTGGCTCCTTTTCTTTTATTTCTTCCAAAAAATAATCAATATATTCTATCTTTCCATTGACACTTTTTGTATTTATATTTTTTTCATATAATGGGGAATTTTTTTTTATTCCAATTAAATAAGTTTTCATTAATTTTTGAGCATTAATAGAATGTCCAATTTGAATAAACGCATCAGTTGCGTCTTTTCCTGTTTATGGGGGAAGTTAATAAATAAATGTAAGGTGATAAAAAATATGTGAAAATATATTCAAATCGACAACATATTGCAAATTTTGATAAATGAGTATATATAATCTCAAAACACGTCTAGCCTTTTAATATTGATACAATAATAATAAATATAATAGGCATTAAAATGGAATACAAAAAAAAAAAAAAATTTGTACCATTTTGTAACATTTTGTATGTTTATATTACCTGCATAATCCTTAAAAATGTCATACCCCCCTGGGTGATCGAAAAATGAAGTTACGTCGTAGACCAAATCTTTTATTATAATACAACATTTTGATTCTTTTTTGAATTTCTCCAAGAATTTATCGTCAATTACTCTTAATTTTTGACAACTCATATCTCTCTTTTATTTCTTTATATATATATATATTTATTTATTTATTATTTATTATTTATGTATACACGAAAATGTATGCAAGTTCTATTCACGTGCATATATTTTGCACATAAAAAGCTACAAAATAAGATATGAACTTTTACTTTGAAAATATAAAAATGGCATAAAATACCAAATTATAAACACATTCCAACAATGTAAATCACACTAAATAAAGCTTTATATTTAGTAAAAACAAATAAAAAGGTGTACCGTATGAGTATAATATGCTTACAGATTGAAAGATGTCAACTAATCCATAATGTTCGAGAAGTTATTTTTATTAAATGTTAATATTTTATTCTTTATTTTATATTTTTTTATTTATTAGTGATTTTTGTTTTTAATTGTTTATCCACCTCGGAACATTCCACTTTTACACAATTCAAAAATAGAATAAATACATAGCTTGTTTTTAATTCACTTAAATATCTATGTACTTTAAGAAAAAAAGTATCAATATTTTTTAAGAGCTTTGTGAAAAAATGCGTATGGGCATGGTGCATATATTTATAGATGTAACTTTTTTTTAACTTGACTAGAGGTCACACTATATTTATTATGACCACTACATCGTTTTGCAATTTAACTATTTCATTAGCTTTTTATTTTAATATATAATACAATTTAGTATTCTCATTTTCATTTTCACTAAAATTTATAAACTTTTTTTTTTTTTTTTTGTGGATAATATAGTGCTTAAATTTATTTTAAAAAAATATTACACAGGGATTGTTTATGCGTAATATGTATATACCTGTATGCATGTATGTATGTACATATATACTATATATTTTTTTTTATTCACAGTTTTAAAATATGTAAATTTTCGTAAATGGAGAAAAGACATAAATGTGTTTTATTATAAAAATGTTTAGATAAAATTGTAACATTTTGTTATTTTATTTTAAGTAAGGCTAATAACTATTATATAGAAAAAAAAAAATGCAATTTTTGTGTAAAAAACAAAAACATACAATAAAAAAAAAGGTTCGGAAAAAGAAATATGTCATAAATATATATTCATTTTATCCCTTGAAAAAAACGAAAAAAAAAAAACTAAACAATATTCTTTTTCATTGTTTTTTAACCTTTTTTGTCATTTTATTTATGACAGTTATCTGGATAGTCTCAATATAATCTATACATAAAAGCTTTTTCCATTTTAATACTTACATATGTATAGCTTTGTCAAAAGATTGTAAAGCTACTTCCTTAATTACCTCAGAAAATGTTGGATGGGGATAAATAATTTTACTCAAATTTTTTGATGTACCTTTATGAGAAGCATATATAGAAAGAGGAAGTATTAGCTCACTTGCATTGTTTCCAATAATTTGAGAACCTAATATTACGTTTGTATCTTTTTCAACGATTAATTTTATGAGTCCATCATAATCATCGATTGTTCTCGATCTACTATTTGCAGCAAATGGAAAAGAAACTGATTTATAATTTAATTTTAATTCTTTACATTTTTGTTCATTATATCCAACTGAAGCAACTTCAGGATGTGTATATATTACACTGGGTATTAAATCATAATTAATGTGATTTTTTTTTTTTTTATTATTTTTTAATTCGTTAAACAGCATATCAGCTACTATATAACCTTCTTCTTCTGCTTTGTGTGCAAGCATAGACCCATCAATAGCATCACCAATAGCTTTAATAGTTGGTTGTGATTTAACGTTAAAATATTCATCAACTTGTATTTTTTTATTTTTATTTAGTTCTATACTTAATTTTTCTAAATTTATATTTTCTAGGTTTGCTTTTCTTCCAACACAAACTAAAACAATATCAGATTTTACTTTTTTTATTTGATTAGTTTTATTATCTCGTGCATATAAAATAGCTTCATTGTTAGTTGTATTTAAATTACCACCAATAATTGATGTGTTAAACATAAATTTAATTTTAATTTTTTCTAAAACCTTTTGTAAAACTTTACTTACATCTGGATCTAGAAAACCACACAATCTACTATTATATTCATATACAGTTACATCTGATCCAAACTTTGAAAAAACAGAACCTATTTCTAACCCAATAACTCCACCTCCAATAATTGACATAGTTTTAGGAATTTCTTTGAAATTTAATATATCATCAGATGTTTGAATAAGTTTATGGTCATATTCTAATATATCTTTTACATTTTCAACATCATTAATATTATTATCATCTAATTTTTTTAATGGAATCTCAATAGGTTTAGAACCTGTTGCTATAACAATACGTTCAGCTGTGTATTTTTTTTGACCCTCATTTTCGGTTTCAACTAAAATAGTATTACCATCAATAATACTACCTCGACCAATTATATGTTTTACATTATTTTTTTTATATAAAAATGATATACCATCTGCTAAATTTCCCATACATTTATTTTTATGTTTATGTACTTGCTCAATATCTAATTTCACATTATCAATTAATATACCACATTCTTTAAATTTATTTTTAGATTCATAATAATTATGAGCAATATGCAACAATGATTTTGAAGGGATACAACCTCTATTTAAGCATGTGCCTCCTAATTTTTTATCATCATTTACATTTAGAACTTTAAGTTTATTTTGTCCACAGCGAATACTACACACATACCCACCTGGGCCTCCTCCAATCACTATTACATCATAACTGTATAAATAAAAAAAAAAAAAAAATATGATAAATATATTTTAATTCCTACATGAATTTTGAAGAAAGCAGAAACAGTTAGCATTCCTCTTAAGTGGTATCAAATTGAGAATATATAAATCGATGTATATAATTATATCGACACATTTCTGTATCCGCAAAATAAAATTTAATCTCTTTAACTTACTCCTTATTAGTTGAGAAATTCCTGCGCAGGGGGTAAAAAAAAACTTTATTTGTTTTGCTAAAAAAGCTGTTCATCCTAAAAATGGTGAGCAGTATAAAGTATGGGAGAGTGGCAATGTGTGTGCTGCATTGTACTATATTATATTATATTATATTACATGCATAATACATACATACACATATGCATACTACACTATATTATATGCATATATGTGTGAGTGTGAGGTGTAAACATATTTTGCATACGACATGTGCATTCCTTAGATGAAAATGAGCAATGCATTTTAAATCCTAACGCATGTAGCTATACCTGTGTTACACCTTATTTTTGGATGCAAAAATTAAAATGTTATTTTATTTATTAATTTGAAGTTTTAAAAAAATCTGCGTTATATTTTTTGCATTTAACGGACTTATGATTTATATATACAATTTCTTATAAGCACCATTTAAGTTATGTGTATACAATAATTTAAAAATAAAAAAAATAGGAAATTATGTGAAAAAAAAAATAAAATGTATATTTAGCATAATATGTGTTTCAATTGTAGGAAATGGGAATATTTCAGAGGAAAGGTAAAAAAGAGAAATGGCGAAATAAACAGAAAATTCAAAATAATTTGAAAATGTATATGTAAATATACATTTTACAGAATGATCATATAAGATATATAATTTATGTGCATTAATTCAACTCAGAAAAAAAAATGCAAAAAAAAAGCAAAAAAAAAGCAAAAAAAACCAAAAAAAAGCAAAAAAAAGGCAAAAAAACTGTGATAAAGAACACCATATATAGCTATGTACCTATAAATACAATGAAGTAAGACTTTTTTGTTTGACACCCTAGTGGTATATTTTATATTTTATATTTTATATATATACCACATGAATCTATTAAATGTATTTTTCTAAACTTGCATCGAAAAAAATACGGTGATGTATAAGTATAAAAAACAGGTACTATATGACGACACTCCAAAAATATTGTTTAAACGATCCTACTGAGAAATAAGCAGCTTATTTTTATATGAAAATAGAAAAAAAAATTAAAGTTATAAAACATAGTTCATATGTATAGCCTTTAAAATACATGGAATAATTTTGCAATTTTCATCATTTATATATAATTTAAATTTAAAAAAAAAAAAAAAAAAAAAATATTTATATGTACCTTGCTACGAAATAGTGAAAATATGTACCTTTTTTAGCAAGTAATATTTGAATTTGCTATTTATAAATATAAAGGATAGTTTGTTATGCATGTATATATTGTATATATAATTGCATGTATGATACATAGCTTAATGTATATTAAGTTCATAATACTTTTCAAAGAAAGCAAGCCTGTGAGAGAATATTAAAAATTGCTCACAAAAAATGTATATTTATTTATATAATTTACTTGTTTATGCATCAATAAAATTGTAGAATATATAAATGTGTATGTTTTAACGTCTGTGTAACCTTTTCCCATATATGCTTGCATACGTATATGTATGTATATATATATATATGTATGTATATATATGTATATATATGTATATGTATTTTTTTTTGCTCTTTCCTAAACCTATGTGGTATAGCGTTATAGTATAAAATTACTGTGACAACTTAAAATCGGGAAAGAGAAAAATTGAAAGTGAAAACTTATAATAAAAAAAAATAAAAGATTTTCCTTTCACTTTTTTTTTTTTTTTTTTTGAATAAATAGTAATAAAGGTAAACAAACATAATAAGTTAGAATAAAAATGAAAACAGCAAAAGGTATATTCGTTTTTTTGATAATTTTTATGGTGATGATAAAAGATGGTAATTGCATAAAGAAACAAAGAAATTTCCCAAAAAAAAATATAAAATGTTTAAATAAAAGACTAAATTATATAAATAGTAAAATCATAAGTAGAAGAAAAGAAAATTATGTTAAAATGAAAATGACCGAAAATAAAATAAAAGGAAAAGATATTATATATGGGAATGAATGTCGTAATGAATTATTAAAAGGTATATTAACAGTATCAGATGTTGTAAAATTGACTTTGGGTCCAAGAGGAAGAAATGTTTTATTAGAAAAAGATTATGGAAGCCCATTAATAATTAATGATGGTGTAACTATAGCAAAAAATATTTCATTAAAAGATAGAAAAAAAAATAATGGAGTAAAATTAATGCAAGAAAGTACAAACATATCAAATGATAAAGCAGGAGATGGTACTAGTTCAACTGCTTTAATGACAGCAACAATAACAAAAAAAGGTATTGAGCAAGTAAATAATAATCACAACCCTATACCAATACAAAGAGGTATACAATTGGCATCAAAAATGATTATGGAAAAAATAAAATCTCTTTCTACACCCATAAAAACATATAAAGATATATTAAATATAGCAACTATTGCAAGTAATAATGATGTACATATGGGTCAAATTATTGCAAATGCATATGATAAATTAGGAAAAAATGCAGCTATTATATTAGATGATAATGCTGATATTAATGATAAATTAGAATTTACTGAAGGTTATAATTTTGATAGAGGTATAATTAATCCATATCTTTTATATAACGAAAATAAAGATTATATTGAATATAGTAATGTTTCAACATTAATTACTGATCAAAATATTGATAATATACAATCTATTTTACCAATATTAGAAATTTTTGCAAAAAATAAACAACCTTTATGTATTATTGCTGATGATTTCAGTAACGAAGTTTTACAAACCTTAATCATAAACAAACTAAAGGGTGCTATCAAAGTGGTAAGTACATATTTAATATCTTACTATTTCTATATCTTTTCATTAATAAACAATATGCTGGTTTATCTAAGATACAAAAAATAAGGCAGTACAATTTCTCAAAAATTTTACAACTTTTTGTGTGTGTTCCCTAATATTTATTTATTCTTATTAAAGCATCAAATAAGTATATACATTTAATGCTCATAAAATAGGGATATAAAAAAGCTGAGAATTATAAGAAGTAGAATAATTTATAATGATATAATTATTTTCTTCGGTACATTCTTCGCACAAGCCATTTTTTATGAAAAAAAATAAAATCGACATAGTATCGAACTAGCTATTGTAGTGATAATAATGATTTTAATAATGCCTATTTTGGAAATAACGATTTTTGAAATGATTGCCAAAGGGTTGATGGGAAATTTTCATCAACTTGTTCATGCATTTTCAATATGCTCCTGCCACCGCTATATATGTTTTCTATTTTTCACTAGCTTTCATTTCTTTTCTTGATTTCTTTCTATACAGGTTCCAATAAGAGCACCCTCATTTGGTGATAGAAGAAAAGATTACCTAAAAGATTTATGTATTGTTACAAACAGTAAATATATAAGTGCAGATGTCGGGTTGGACTTAAACAATTTGCATAATAACATGAGTAGCTTTGATAATAACTATATGTCATTATTAGGAAATGCAAACACTTTAATAGTAAAAAAAGATAGAACAAGTTTAATTACCAAAGAAGAATATAAGGATAAAATAGATGAAAGAATTAACGTTTTAAAAAAAGAATTTGAAGAAACAACTTCGAAATATGATAAAGAAAAATTAAATGAACGTATAGCAGCATTATCAGGAGGTATAGCAAAAATATTAATTGGAGGTAATACAGAAACGGAACAAAAAGAACGAAAATTTAAATATGAAGATGCAACAAATGCTGTAAAAAGTGCTATCGATATAGGTTATGTTCCTGGTGGTGGTGTTACTTATTTAGAAATAATAAAATCCAACTTTATAAATGAAATACATAAAAAAATAGAAGAACAGTTTCAAAATGTCGGAAATCAAGAAGAAAAAAAATATCTTGATTTAGTAGGAAATTTAGAATCAGAAATAGAACTACAAAAAATGGGAGCTAACATAGTTGTTAGTAGTTTAGATGTTATTACAAAACAAATTGCAGATAATGCTGGAGTAAATGGAGAAAATGTTGTTAAAATTATTTTAAATTCAAAAGATAAATATGGATTTGGTTATGATGTCAATACAAATAAATTTGTTAATATGGTAGATAATGGAATTATTGATAGTACTAATGTTATTTTAAGTGTTATTAAAAACAGTTGCAGTATTGCTAGTATGGTATTAACTACTGAATGTATGATGGTAGATAGTGAAAAGAAAGATAAAGGAGTATTAGATCCATCTATAGATTCTAGAAATTATCTTTCTAGACATAGAAGAAGAGATTATAGAAGCAAGCTTGATGATATGGATGATGAGGATGATGATCTTGATGATGAAGATGATGATGAAGACGATGAGGATGACGAAGATGAAGATGAAGATGAAGATGATGAAGAAGATGAGGACGAAATGGATGATGATGATGATGGATATAATTACGATGAATAAATATCAACGAAATGACATAATAAATATATTTTAAGTATATATTTGAAAAAATATAAATATACACATATTTATATATGCATGTATATATATAATGCAAAGTGGCAGCAAAGCAAAAAATAAAAAAAAATTGTTACAATAATAATTTACTTTTATTTTTAGCATACACAACTTTATTACAAATGAATTAAATTCATTTTTTTTTTTTTTTGAAATAATTAATTTTATGGGTCATACATATATGTCCCTTTTATTTCTGTGGCTGTATATTTATTGACTTTATATAATATTTTTTTTTTATTTATTTATTAATTTAGCCTTTTTATAAGTTCCATGATCTTATAAATTTTTAAATATTCAGGAGAAAAATATATGTATATTTTCAATGGTGTTTTTTTTTTTAACATTTTTAAACAATTTTTTGCTTATATTTTCTAATTAATAAGAACAATGATAAATATTTTAAAAAATTAAATAAAAAAATAAGTGCTTTATTTAAATAATCTTAAAAAACATTGTGTAAAATAGTTACATCATTTTCAGTTTGCTTAAATGGAAGTATCCATATAGTACTTGTAGATATTTACAAGCTTATATATATTATGTGCATGTCCATTGTTTCTTATTTTCCAAGTATATTGATATTATTAAACTGCCGTTATAAGCTAACGGAACGGTAATTCTAATAGCATTGTATGTAATAGCGCAATTGTGTAACAATATAAAAATATGAAAAATTAACTCTTGAAATTTTATGAACAAGTAAGGTTAAATTGAGTAAAAAAAAAAAAAATATGATTATTTTTCATAAAAAATGTAAAAATATTCTGACTGTTAAGGTTTTTATGAACATATTATATAATATACTTGAGTTAATCCTAATTTATACATATTTTGTAAAGAATTGTACTATAAAATTAAGATTATAATAATGGGTTAGTTTTTTTTGTTTCACTTAATTTAGAAATGCTTTTATTTTATGTTTCCATTGTAATACTAGCATTTTTTCAAAAATATATTATCACATATAGAAAGAAACCTCAATTTATTAATAACATAATTATATCAAAACTTAATAAAGATTATTATATTAAAGATGATATAGTTAATTATGCCAGATTTAAATATGTTTATAACATAAAAAATCATCCCATACACAATGTCACAGACCAAATATTGCAGTTTTTAAAAACAAAGAACAATTTTTATGCAGTTTATAACAAATGCCCCCTTTATAATAGTAACACATGTTTTAATGATATATTGATTAGAAAAACAAATGAAACAACATCCTTAAAAAATAATTTTTACTTTTCTGATTCGTATTTATACATTCCTCAAGCTACATCATTATTTCCACATGTTCACCAATTAATAAATAATTACCAAAAGTATTCAAAACTAAATGAAGCCAAAAATAATGATCATGATGAAATTATAAACTCGAAAAAACTATATGGGGGCAAATATCAGAACAAAATAGATAATGGAGATAATTATATTAATGATGAAACAGGAAAAGTTGGGATGAGGAAAGGAAAAAAAACAACTGATCAATATAATAACTTAATTTGTGATAATAGTTTTAATAATATTACAACAGATATTTGTAAAAATAATGAATGTAACAAAACGCAAGATATTAAACCAAATGCTTTGAAAAACTCACGCTCTTATCCTGATACAAATAATTTTAACAGTTTTGAAAATAACTATGCAATTATTTCAAACGTGTTTAGAAAAGATAACATAGACAAATTACATTTTTCCTTTTTTAATCAAATGGATATTTATATAAAAATAAAAAATGAGGCAATTAGTAAGGAAAAGGAAATGGTATATTTTTTATGTGAACTATTATCATATATTTTTGGTAAAAACAGTACATGGAGGATTAAAGTAGATTCTTTTGATTTTACAGATAAGTCATTACAGGCAGAAGTATTTTATAATAATAAATGGGTAGAAATATTGGGATGTGGAATTTTAAAGGAAAAAATACTTTTAAAAAAAAATAAAAAATATGATATACATGATTATTTAGCTGTAGGATTAGGACTAGATCGAATTGCTATGATTAAATATGGCATAACTAGAATTAGAGATCTATATTTATATACATCAAATACCCATCAAAATTATATAAGTAACCCAACTGAAAAAAAACAAATAAATATGCATAACGAGGTCAGAAAAAAAAACAATTTAATAAACAACATGAACAGTTGTGATAATGGATACAGTAGTTATAGTAAAAAAGAAATTCATATTAAAAATGTCGAAAAAAATGTTATAGATAAATTAAAAAATATTCCAAACACGAATGAGAAAAAAACGTGTGCATTGTTTAAAGATAGCGAAAATAATATTTTATTGGATTGCCCTCAAAGGGAAGGTTTTGAATTAAAAAATAAATTACAAAATCTTTTCAAAACAAATAAAATGATAGATAAAAAAAACTCAAATGAAGAATTTTTATATTTTATAAATTTATATAATATAAAAGATGAAGAATATGATCTGTCATTTTATGCAAATTGTGAATGGAATGATCAACTATTTACAAAAACTGTTTTAGATCTTAAAAATATACAAAATTTCAATTTTTTAAAAAAAGTTATTCTTCTTGATGTATTTTTTAATGAGATATATAACAAAACAAGTTACACTTACAAATTTATTTATTCCCCAACTTCTGACGTAAAGGTATTTACACCTATATATGTGCAAATATATATTTTTTTTTGAAATTATTATCGTACAATATTTCTCTTTTTTCTCTTTTTTTAGGACCAAAAGATTTTTAAAGATTGTGTAAAGAAAGTACACAATCAAATAAAGGAAAAAATTGCATCTATATACGACATAAATATTAGATAATTCTAATATGACAATGATATACATCAATTTATATATTTTCTCATATTTGTTTGTTTATTTTTCGATTTGATTTCTAATCCTTTGGTTGTTTCTTAATAAGAGGATACTTGAAAAAATTCCACAAAAAAAGAAACTGTTCAAGACCTCCAAAAACAAGATATATTTTTTGTTTTATAGAATTATAAAAAAATTTCATGGATATAATACTTCCAATTTTATTTATATGATCAAAAATATAAAAGTTAAAAAATTGAGCAATTAATTCCCCTTCGATTTGAGAATTTTGTTCTAATATAATCTCATTTTCTTTGCATATTATTTCATTATGTTTATTATTAATATTGTTTTTGTGTATGTTATTATTCATATAAACATCCTTTACATTTATTTTGTACACGAAAATCGTTTTTTTCTTTGAAAAAATGGCAATATAAATATAGTCCCCTATATTATAAAAATCAAAAAGAACAATTTTAAAAGTATTTATTAATTTTAATTTGATAAAATATAATTCTTGATTTTCTAATATGTCTTTATTATTATTGTCACAATTTGTAAAATTTGAAGTATTGGTCGTTTTATTAGATTTTATGGAACATTTATTAATTATTACATGTATATAAGAAAAATAGACATTGCTATTTGAATGTATAAATATAATATTATTCCTTATATACATTTTGTTAATTTTTTCATTTATTTTTATTATATAACTTGTAAAAATAAAATTTTCATCAAATATAAGTAAATTTCTATCACACAAAATAAAAACATAGCACATACTATTTAATATAGTTGATGCAATATATTTTTTTTTTTCTTTTAAAGCAAATAAATTATTTACCAAATTATTATTTAATTGTTTTATTTGTTTATTTAGTATGTTATATAAATATAATGATTGATAAGTTAACACAACAATATGATTATCATAATTGTCATAGTTATTAACTTCGGAATTGCTTTTTTTTTTTCGTTTCTTTTTTGGTCCTTGTATTATTTCTTCTGAGATGGTTATAGAATCTGTTATTAAATTATTACACATTTTATGTACAGTATTATCGTCATCAAGTGGTAAATAACTACTATGATATGTTTCATTAGTTTCAAGTTGTTTATTTTTACCAAAAATCAAATTATTGGATAATGATAAAACATGTCTTTTCTTTTGAAACCAACATATAGATAAAACATTTTTATTTTCATTTATAGAAGGAATATATATTTTTTTTTTTTTTTTTTCATCATTATGAAAAAAGAAAAATCCAAATTGTGATTTTTTGTTAATAAATGATATAATAGGTAAGAAAGGGTGATTAATTAGATATGTGCAAATATTTATATTATCATAATAAATATTTTTTATAAATATGTCTTCATAATTTGTTGTTTGTAAATTATATATATTTTCATTCCCTAGAGAAAAAAATATATTATTATTAAAACATAAAATATTATATATCCAAGCACTTATAGTAAATTTTTTATATATTATTTTATTATTATCTGTATCATATAAAAAATAAAATTTTTCAGAATCATATATATATATATATTCTCTATTATTTAGTATAAATTGAAATAAATAAAAAATACGTTTGCAACAAATATTCAGTGATTTTACAACTTTTTTTTCTTTTAAATTATATGCATATATTATTCCAATATCATTTGATATATATAAATTATTTTTAGAATCAAAAGATATACAAATATGATTTTTTAATTCCTTCTCTTCTTTATTTATATTTGATCCTATTTTTTTTTTTTTCTCTTTTTCTTCTGTTTTGAGGATATTCAGTGGGTTATCATCTTTCAAATTGTCATTTTTTACGTCCATCTCAACACGTTTAACTGATTTTATATCACCAGGGTTTATACTCACATTGTCTAATTCTTCTTTCTTATTAACATTAAAAATTTTAATATATTTTTTTGTAGAAAAGGATATATAATTTTCAAAATGTTCATTAAATTTTGAGCTAAATGAATATATTTTATCTTCTTTTATTAAATCAATAATAAAATATATTTCATAAATATAAAAATTAAATATATAAATACAATCTTTATATCCAATAAAAATGTAATAATTATTTTTAATTAAATTAAATAAGTCATATTTATTTTTTACATTGAAATATTCTTTTACATTTGTTTGAATAAAATGAATATCCATATTTTCTTTTCTTATTTTTTTTTTTAATTTGATTTTTTTCTCAGGTAAAAAAAAATAGATATTTCCTTCATTATCACCATATATTAAAACATAAAAAAGTTTTTTAAAAAAATTGATTCCATTGTTATTATAGACACTATTTTTATTTGTTAAATAGTGTGTACATTTTTCTTGTGCTAATTCAAAACAATATTTATTTTTCATAACTAATTTTTCGTCTACAGAATCTATGTCAATTATTTTAATGTCGTTTTCATATACATCATTTATCATTTTATTATATAGACTATTTTTTTTATTTATATATATATAATTAAAATTAAAACAATTAATTTTTTTATCTTGTTGTATTTTTAAAATTAAGGATTTTTTGTCCACATCAAATAAATGTATTTCATTTTTCTCATTATACAAATATAATAGATATGCCGCATTTTCGCCCCCTTTGCTCATTTTCCCATTTTCATTTTGTTCACAATATTTTATTTCATTGTTTTTGATTTTCCCTTCTACACCTTGCTCCTCAAGTTCACATTTCCCGCCACATTTCCCGCCACATTTTCCGCCACATTTTCCACCACATTTTGATTTTCTCTCACTTAACAAAAAAGATATCGAAAAAAAATGTGTGCAAAGATTTGCCAACTTTAATATATAATTTATATTAATATAAAACAAACATGACAAAACTTTTTCATCATTAAACATGCTCAATTTTATTATTTCATTTTTGAATATTTTTCTTATAATTACACTATGTTTGTGTATTGAGCAAATTATATAATCTTTCACATTAAAACTATAATTATTTTCATCATATTTGATTAAAGGAATAGGTGGACAGAAATTTCCATTATGCCAAAATAAAGATGGGAAAAATAAAATGTTCTTTAAATCATTTTTTTCTTTCTTTTCTTTTTTAAATATTTCATTTTTAAGTAAATTCAAATCATATCTTTTCAAATTTTCATATTTACTATTGATCATTTTGTTAATTATATATCTTGGTTAACACTTTTTTTTTTTTTTTTTTTTTTTTATAAATTTCTTTTCTTTATCCAACTTACGAAAAAGTGGATTATTAAATTTTTGTATCTTAGAATTTAGTCATCACCCTATATATAGTACATAAATAACCAAAATAAATTATAAAATAATTACTATATATCAATAAAAATATAATTTTTTTTTCCTTTTAAAAAAATGTATATATACTTTTTAGAGAGAAAAAAAATTACTCCGATATTTCCTTTGTAATACTATTATATCTAGGTACCAAATTTGCAGAAAATCAAACGAAAAAATGGAAAAAAAAAAAAAAAAAAAAAAATTATATTTTGTTTAGATTATTGATGAAATTTATTCATTTTGTAGAAAAATAACATCAACTATATCTGAGCAATTCTATAACCCATTCATACTTATGATAAGTTCGAAAAACTAAACAAACGTGTACTATTATAATATTTTCTTATATTATCTTAAAATTGTATGTTATTTATATTTCAAAAAAATTCCAAACGAATTGAAGTGAAACTTGTATATTTACCTTTATTGGGTTTTTCAAAAAAAAAAATAATTTCCAAATATTTTAATTAATTCGTTTTAGAAATATACATATATACATATATTCCTTTTAAAAAGTTCTCATTACTTTGCTTTAAAAACTTCATAAAAAAATATTAACACAATAAAAATAAAACACATTTTCACATATTCGCTCGATTAAAAATTAATAAAAATAACATATAGTTCATAATTGTGTATAAAAAAAAAAAAAAAAACGACGAACGTACATATAACACATAATAAAAATCAATTGCATAGACATACGAGATAATCATAAATAATATATATATATATAGCAATATTAATAATAATATTAATTAAAATTAAAAAAGAGAATATATATGTTTTATGCCCGTTGCATCCTTTCTACACATTTGCGTAAATTGAACAATATACACGTAAAATATTATATTTATGTTAATTAAATTAAAACATTCAAATAATATAAATGATTTTCATTTCAAAATAAGTGGTCGAAAACTATCTTGAGAAAACAAGGATAAAAAAAAAAAATAAACGATAAAATAATTAATACTTAAATACAATAATTAACAGATAGCCAAAATGGCAACTAATATATGACAACTTAAATAATAAATAAAATAAATGCGCATATTGAATATCAATAAATTAATGAGTCTATATATATATATGCCATTCAAATCGTAAACGAAAAATTAAAAATGCATAAATATGCATATTTATGTGATCATATTTTCTGAATTTTTTTTTTTTTTTTTTTTTTTTTGGGGGGGGGAAAAAAGGATGGCTTGTTATAATTTTAATTTTGGATACTGCAATTTTATTAATAAACTCAAAAGAGGCGAATATAGGGATACGCGGATAGATAACTGCACATTTCGAAAATTTTCGAATGTTACGAAGGTTGCGAATGGACAGACGGTGTTGTGTGAATTATAGACAGAAAGGAAAAGTAGGAGTGTAATTTATTTTTTTATTTTTAAAAAAATTATATAATAATTTTTTTAAAATTTTGATAATTTTCTTTTCACATTAAGTGAAGAGATATATTTTAAAAAAAAACTGGTGCTATCAGTAATTTCATCAATAGGTGCCATTCTATAATCGGGTTTTGTTTGTCACTTCTTTTAATTTAATTTCGAATTATTTTGTATATCTCAAAAGAGTAATATTAATGAGCTGTCAATCTTGTACATATATATACTATATAATATTATATATACACACTATATATATACACTATATATTTTTTTTTTTTTTTTAAATTTGTGATAACCGTATATAATAAGTGGTTATTAGAATTGTCATTATTATTATAGCTTGTAATAGTAGTATGGTCATTAGTTACATATGTAATATTTTGATTCGTAATTTTATTAATAATAAGCTTCGTTCATGTTATTAATTTTAGTAGTTCCATGATTATTATTCTCAACACAATCAACAGAATTGAAATTATCATTTATAGTAGTGTCATTAACTAGATTTAAAGGGTTGTTATTATTAGCTCCATTGTTATTATTAGTATTATTATTATTATTATCTATTCCAATATTATTGGTATTCATATTATTATTAATTATTTTATTATTTATTATATTATTACTTATGGTATTTCCAATATTATTATTTTGATTCATATGGATATTATTAGCATTGGCAGATTGCATCATAGAATTATAATAATTAAAAAAAGTATTTTTATTATTATCATATAAATTTGATTTATCGTCTGAAAAATAATTATTGTAACCATCAGGTATAACTACACATGAACCATCAATATTTACTTCATCACAAACATTTGTTAAATTATTATTAATATTAGAACTTTGATATGAAAAATCATTTTCATTAAAATTTATATCATTTGTTTTATCTTGTACATCATTAATAATGCTGCTAAAATCGTTCAAATTTTTAAATGATAAATTTTCATACATACTATAATCTCTTCCTTTCATAGAATCATTATTAGTGGTACAATTTCCGGTTCTATTTTCTAACAAGCTGTCGTTCAAACAGTTACTTAATGACATATATCTTTTTACATTTCCTTGTTTTGGATGTAAATGTCTATTAGAATTTCTATTCAGAATTTCATTAGCTATATTATGAGGGTTTTTTTCTTCATAATCCATATCTATATCATTTATGAAATCTATATTAATTAAATTTTTAAAATCTTCTTTTATATCTTCATTATTATTATTATTACTACTATTTATATGATTATTTTGCATGTATTTTTTGTTCAATATATTTGAGCTAAAAGCAGAACTACAAAAGTTATTATTGTTATGTGATTTTACATTACTTAATCTATGCATACAACTATTTATCATTCTATCCATATTGCTATTACTACTGCTTCTACTTCCATTGTTATTATTATTATTATTTAGTGGCCCATTAATTATAGAAGCACCTGAATTGGTATTATTATTTTCGAGGGTATTACTATTATTAACAATCTTACTGTTATCCATATTGTTATTATTATTATTATTGTTATTATTTGCATCCACATTATTGATTGTATTATCAGTATATGTATTACTGGCTATATAACAGTTTTTAAATTTTCGAATATTTTTTTCTTTTTCAAAATTTTGATCCATAATAGCAGTATTAAAATGAGTTAAGTTTGGTGGTTCATTTTGTAAATCTCTATTAGAATAATTGTTTGTGTTTCTAGAATTATCATTTAAAATTCGATTATTTAGAGCTATTGATATGTTATTATTATTATTAGTAGTATATGAAAATATATGATCATTTAAGCCATTAGTATTGTTAGAATATGATGCATAATGTGTTTGTTTTTTTAGGTTAAAACTTTGATTATTATTCATTATATCTTTATTATTAATTGAGTGGGGGGTAGTATTAGTATTTACAAACGTAGATGCTGATAAAAGTGAAGCTCCGGTTGTGCCTGTTTCAGTTCCAATACCATTTCTATTCATATTTTTATTTTTTAAAATATACATATTTCGTGATGGGTTTCTAGATGTAAACATAGTTGCACTATGATTAATATTATAATTTAATTTTCCATTTTCATTTTTTCCATTTATACATATATTACCATTAACAATAGTACTATTATTATGTACACTATTTCCATCATCATCATTACTAGTATTAATAAAATTATCATTATTTAAATTATTAGGTATTAAGCTATTACCATTAAATATATTGGCTCTATTCATATGGTTATACATTTTATTTTCATAATAATATTTTCCATTTTCTTTGATAGTATGTAACCCTAATCTATTACTACTTATAGTGTTAGTAATATTTTGGCTATTATTGTTTCTATTTCCTAAAATTGCATTAGGTATCATAACAGTAGTAGTTCCGATATTATTCCTATTATTATTAACAGAATATAAACGAGAAGTTTGCATAATATTTGTACCATCTCCTGAACAGCTAACCATATTATTGTTACAAGATATATTAATAGAATGCTCAATATCATCAACATTATTATTATTATTATTATTATTGTTATGAGCAAATATAATATTATTATCTATATCATCAAATGTACTATTATTAGACAGCATACTATTATTTATATAATCTGAATTCAAATTATTAAACCCTTTAATTTTATTAAAGTATTTTTTTCCACCATTATATTTTTTAATATTAGTATTACTTATGTTGTTTATTACGGAATTATTATTTTTTACATTACCACCTTGGATAAAAGAATGCATTGTAGATGTGCTATTATTATCACAACGACTATTACCAGTAGAACCTATTGTTCCCATAATATTTTTGGTATATGAATCATATTGGAAATTGATTTTTTCTAATTTTTCAACAGAATTATCTTGGCATAAATTATAATTTTCTTTAAACAAAAATAAATCATGATTATTTTTATTAATTTTTTTTATTTTTTTAAATTCAGCTGTAGATGATCTAGGTACTGCTCTTTCTATTCGAAGATCTCGAACTGATATGCTACTTCTTAACGGGATGTTAAAAAAGTTAAACATATCTTCTTTCCATTTATCTGGAGTATTTTTATAAGCTTTTAAAAATTTATTCATACATGCTAATGTTTTAAATTTTATTTTTATATGTGATCCTTTTGGTGGATGGAAATAAATATTATCAATTTCTTCATATCCCATTAATTTCAAAATATAAAGCATTTGTTCTTTTGCTTCTATATATTCAGCTAGCTTATTTCTTTCAGCAGAATTTTTTGGTAATTCTAATGGGTATTGACATCTAGCACTTTTAGGAACCCAAGAAATATATACCATCATATCACTAAAATAATCATTATCTGATACACTATTACAATTATTATTATTCATATTTGTATTGTTATTAATAACACCATTAACAATTCCTCCTAAAATACTATTACTACATATATTGTTGCTATTTCCCAAGTTAGTACTGGCATTTGTACTTATGTTACTATTTGTTTTATTATTACTATTATTGCTACTTGCATTACTACCATTTATACAGTTGCTATTATTTATTATACTGTTATTAGTTCCGTTATTACTACCCATATTGCTACAATTAAGTGTTGTGTCATTGCTATTACTACTAATAAGAAGATTATTAGCTGTGGTGTTACTATTTAGATGATTTCTATCATATGATATACTTTTCGATATATTTTTATCATTAAAGAGAATATGATTATTCTTAGAACTATTACTATCATTACTCATTATTTTTTTTTTAACATTTTTTTCCCTTAATTTTTTTTCAACAAAAGATGATGAAGCATTAGGTGTACATGCTGATAATAAAACTTGTGCATCATTATTTTCTTTACGGAAATAGTTTGTTTTTTTATTAAAATTTAATTTATTTAATTTATTACTTCCATTTCTTAGGGAACCAAATGATGTTTTATTTTCTAAATTTGAATTATCATCTTCAAATTCTTGTCTCTCATCAAACTCATCATCATCATCATCCATTTGGTCAATTTCATTTATATTTTCTGAAATTTTTTGAATATTTCTATTTATGCTTATCAAATAGTTATTATTGGTGTTATTCCTAGGACTAGAAATATTATTACATCCAACCATAGACATATTATTATTTATACCATTTTGAATAAGTGATGTTAATTCATTTTCCACAACATCATGAATTATATTATTTACGCCATTAATATTAGTTTCTATTCCATTACCAATTATATGTTTGATACTTCTATCAACATTGTTATTTATTTTACTATCCCTATTTGTATTATTAGAAACATTTACAGTTATTATAATTCTTGTAAAATTATTCATATTAGTGAGGCTTTTTATTACTTTATTTATTTCTTCAAAATTATCAACTGTTGGCATAAACACATTTTTATATAATTTTTCTAAAACATATATTATTTGGTTTCTACACAGAATTATAAATATTACACCTACCGTTCGATTTTTCATTACATTTTCCTCAAGATCATTATAATATTGTTCTAACAATTCTTCTTCCATTCCTTTTAATATTTTTTCAAAATTTTCAAAAAATGAACTTTTAATTTCATCTAATGTCGAATCATTCAAATTTAGTAAAATATTATTTTTTTTTTTTTTGAAATTTTTTAAAAAATGAAATATTAATTCGTTATTTTCTTTTAATTTTTCAATTTCTTCTTTTATATATTTTTTAAGATTATTACTTCCAATATTAATATAATCTGTTAAATCAATTAAATATTTATATAATTCAGTATACAACAAAAATATTTCATTATTTTTTTCATCATATAGCCCATCGTTCATTTGTATTTCCTTTATTAGTTCTTCTATTTTTTCTCTACATTCTGATTCTCCAATTTTCATCACATGATCATTATTGATATTGTCAATACTATTACCACCTCCATTTTTTTTATTACTAATATTGTTGTCAGCAATATCATCACTTTTATTTTGTTCCAACTTATATAATTTTTCTTTATCTTCATTTTTTTTTAAATCATTTAATATATTTTTATTAGCAATCATTGAAGCTACTGTTGCTACACCATTGATATTGGATGTTAAGTTATGTTCATTTTTCTTTAATTCTTTAACATTATTATTTTTTGTTAATTCGCCATTTTTTGTTGCATTTTTTGGAGACAACCCTTTTGAACAACTTACATCATTTTTGGAATTTATATCACCCTTTTTAGATGTGTCACCTCCTTTTGGGGTTGATTCACCCTTTTTAGATGTACTACCTTTTTTGGCTGATTCACCTTTTTTAGATGTGGTACCTTTTGGAGCTGATTCACCCTTTTTAGATGTGCCACCTTTGGAAGTTGGTTCACCTTTTTTAGTTGCATCATTTTTTTTTATATTTCCTTTTTCTGGTTGACCACCATTTAAATTTTCTTTTTTCGATTCATCATCTTTTAAGCTATTATTGTCATTCTCTTCAACATCACAATTACCATTTATGCATGCTTCTTCTGATATAGTTTTGGATTTGGGTTTTTTATAATTATTTAAACGGCCTAGCAAATTAAATAAATACCCTCCACCATTTCCACTTTCTGGGTTATTATTATTATTATTATCTAAACAATCGCCATTGTTACACTCCCTCTTTTCATTTTGATCAATTATAGTTCCCCTCTTTGTTGTTTGATCATCAGCCTTCATGTTAATTTCTGAATTGGCACCTTCCATTTTTATTTTTTTTTTTTTTTTTTTTTTTTATTAGTGTTAAATAGGAATGAAAAACACAAAATGTGTCAACAAACTGTAAAAAAAACGTAAAATAGAAAATAAAAGAAACTGGTACAATATATTCACAACCTATTAATAAAGTAATATTCCTATATGGAACAAAAAAAAAAAATAATATTGTAGTATAATAGTTCTACTACGCATGTAACATATATGTGTATAAGCCACGTTAATATATATACAGGTTGCATATGCAGGACAATAGATATATATATAAATATAAATAAATAAATAAATATATATATATACTTATGTAAATAATTTCTAAATTTCTAATTTAAACCACATACATTAAATAACAATAAAAAATGATAGCTTTTTATAATTTTATAGTAACGATATATATATATATATACATATGATTACTTATTTTTTATATTTATATAAATTCTCTATTAAAAAAAATAGTTACATATTACAAAATATTTGTATATAAAACAAGTATATATGGACAAAATATTTGGTTATATATTAAAAAATAAATAGTGTATGCTAAATATATAATAAATGCGTAGGTCACCGAGAAATAAAATAAAATAACTACGAGGCACGGTAATTATTATAATTAATAATTATATGGATGTTTATATATAAGTAGTGTTATATACACATATTTTTTTATCAACAGAATTTTATATTTTACAGTTTTTTTACCAATGCTGTCTTTTATATATATGTGTATATAATCACATGTATGAAAAGAAAAAACAAGTGTATCCTTTATAAGTATAATTTTGAATTCTATATTTTGTCTTTAACAATAAAAAGAATACAAATAATATATATTGTAAGTATAATATATAGATGGGAAAAAAATGCAACTTTTTCTATTCTAATAAATGTATACAATTAAAAAATTATAAAAATAGTTTTAAATCACGTGTAATAATAAAATCGTAAGAATTTATAGATCATAAATAAAAATGAATATCAAATTATTCGACAAAGAACGAACTTTAAAAATATACTAATTTCGTATTTTTTTTTATAATATACTTCACAGATATAGCAAATAAATATAAAAATGAAAGGTTCAATTGTTTTTGTTTTTCTCGTATTTATATATTTCTCTTTTATTAGCACTCTATATAAATATATGTAATATATATATTTATACACTTATTATATATGTTAGCATATATGTATTATACGTATTTTATTATTTTTCTTTCTCTAATTTTTGTATCTGAATTTTGTTTCTTTTACGTAATAAAAACCACTGGTATTTTAAAACGTATAATATAATATAATGTGGAAACACGATTATATAATAACATTAAAACAAATTATAAAATCGACATTGTATGTATATGTTATATATACTAAACTTCATAAAATTTCACAACTGATGTAAAATTTTATATACTATTATTCATATGGTATTCCCATTAAAAATATACAAATATGTGTGTACACAATATGTATATATAAAAACAAATCATTCAAAAATAAAAATTAATAAATATAAAACAATACTTTTACCAGTCAATATTTCATAAATCAAATAAAAACATATGCAAACAAACATTAGTTAAATATACATATATACACTCTTATATATATAATATATAGTATTTTATGTATTATATAACGTATGAGGCGTATATATCTCCTTAGCCCTTTATTGGTTCTTATTGATATATGTATAATATATCATTATATATAAACACACACACACACACTTAATAAAACTTCATCTATGTATTTGGTAATTGTACATATAATTATATTATCTCAAAAAATTCTCATAGAATTAAGATCAAAAAAAAATAAAATAACATGAAAAAAAAAAAAAAAAAAAAAAAGCAAGAACATATATAAGTGAGAATAATATAGCGTCGCAAATATAATAAACGATTATTGTACAAAACTACTCTTTCGTGTTACTACAATAAACTTATTATTCTAAGCATAAAGTTTTCATAATTCCGTATAAATAATATAGATATGAAATTATCGATATATGTATCCTCTCATAAGCTATGTTCATATATATAATATATACAATCATATTACAAAGATTTGCAGAATTTCACATTAAGCATTTATGTAAATTAATATATATTTATTTATTATATCATTAGTGTATATCTCACATCAGTATAGGTATAGCATTTGTATGATTTAAAATTACACACTCCTTAACTTTATTAAAACTATCTTATATATATAAATATAATTATATCTAAGAATTGAAACTTTACATTTTATTATCAAATAACAAACTCGTTATTAATGAATTTATCATTGCCTTTCTAACATTGATATATGATATAAAAAATTACATATAATTACATTATGCTATCACTGAATATTTTAAATCATAGGATTATAAAAACTATTAAAAAAAAAAGGTAAATGTGATAAAAAAAAAATAACATTTACTTATAAATATATACATCATGCATACATAAAATATATAATTCTCAATTTTTATTATAAATAATTAAGAATCGAATTAAAACTTATATTAACAAAATTAAAAAAATTATACATATGTATATAATATATATAATATATATCATGCTAGCTTTTCAATATGAATGAAAAAAAAAGGAGCGAAAAATGTGAAGAAAAAATGAATACTCCACCAATGAAACTAATAAAACAAACCCATAATAACTTTTATGCATAATATTATATAAGTAATATTATATAAATATATAAATAGTATTTACATATGAAAGTATACAAAGTGAACACTACATATGATAATACATGTGTTTTGATTTTCATAATTCGAATAATCTGATGTGAAAAAAAAAAAAAAAACGAAGGGCAGCAAAAAAAAATAGCGTATTCGAGTATATATATTTAAGTTAATAATTATTGCAGCGTTATTTTTGCTCAAATATTATGTATACATTCATGGGATGCAAAATATCCAAGGTTATTTTATTTATTTATTTTTATTATAAAGTGAAAATAATAACCCCCACAAATATATACATGTACGTGGAAAAACATTTAGCACTATTATAATATATAGGTATATGGAACCTAGCAATTATTATATGAACACAATAACATAATATTTTTTAGTATAATATTATTATATATATCAAATAAATCATACACGCACCACAAAAAAAAGGGGCTTTGAAAAAATATATGATTTTTACAAGGTGGTATATATATATGTGCATTTGTAATTATATCATAATAATAATAATAATAATGATAATAATAATGATAATAATAATAATAATAAATATGTATAACTCCTCCTCCATCCGTGTTTCAATTTATATGCTCTATAAAAATATAAATATATATTACATATATAGTGGTAATTTTCCAAATGTTTTATAGTATAAAAAATGCTCTCCTTTTAAAAATATAAACTTAAATGCAGATCACATTTTCCACACTACATGGGATATTTGATATATATATTTCTACATATATGTGCATATGTATAATTATATTTATAAAATTGATCCTTTTTTTTTCTATATTTTTAATACAAGGTTTCTAATTTTCACCTTTTGCATATATAAAAGGTCTATAAAGAGAATTTATTGCATAGCTTAAAAAAAAAAAAAAGTAATTAAAAACATAATAATGTTTTATTAAACTTATATAGAAGGGTATAGAATTGAAAAAAAAAAAAAAAAATATTATTATTGATCCGGATTGTGTATTTATATTTTTATCCTATCATATTATATATTTTGATTTATATTATAATATTTGTTTTGGTAGGGTTCATAGTTTTATTTATTATATATGTATAAAAATAGCAATAAATGCTAGTTTAAAAAAAAATATATAAAGCTCAAAATTTTCATTTATTTGTACACTTAGCCCATATGTGTGGAATCTATAATAATGTATGTATATATTTAAATATATTATTACGTAGATATATTTATATAAAATGAAATTTAAAACAAGCTCAGTGGAGAATATATATATATATATGTATGTAATCATTTTAAAATATAATAATACCCCCTGAATTATATATTTTCCAAAATAATACCATATGGAAAAGGGGTGTTATAAATATATGTAGTGATGATAATAATGTTTTGCATTGCTATTATTATTTTTTATATTTCTACATGAATAGATAAAATAATGATAATTGTAGCAAATGATGAAATTCATATACACAGAAACATAAACAAAATAAAATAAAATGAAATAAAATAAAATGAAATAAAATAAAATATAAATATTTTAAACTTTCAAAAAGGGTAAAATTTTTTTGTTTTTCTTTATATTTAAAAAATAGTTATTGAACTTTTTAATTTCCCTATCGTGAATTACATTATTTTATATCTTTTATGTTTCGTATTTTTTCTATTAATTATTGTAACAGTATATGTTAAATAATAAATTTGTTTTATCCATTTCAAAAGATAGGGATAAAATGCATATATATATGTAGATATAGATATATAAACGAAAGGGAAAATAAGAATATACACATTTATGGAAAGTATTATATATGCAAATATAATGTTATAGGGTTGTTTTAAATTTAATTTTAAACACATAAAACACTGTAAATGGGACGTTAAGCAATTTAATAATACATTTAGTATGCGTCGTTGTCATTAAAAACAAGCATGTTAATAGAGAAAATGAAAATCACAAAATAATATAAGTATGTATATATACATATATTTATAAAATATAAATGACACACTATATAAAAAGTAAAAACAACACATTTATTATTAATGGTATTAAAATTAAAAGTTATTTATTACACAATATTCAAAAGTCGTGTGTATACACATGTATATATACATATACATATATATATATATCTTACTTCATAATCTTAAACAATTAAATTAAGCGAAAGTTTTCATAAAATAAAAACACAAGCAGACAATAAAAAAAATAAATATAATAATAATACTAATAAAATGATAAAGTGTGTATGTATTTTTTATAACAAAAAATATGTCCTTGGTAAAATAAATTTTAAAAATGTATATATATATATTTATTATGTAAAAAGAAAAAAAAAATAGATATAATACTTTGGAGGATTGAGATTTTTTTAATTACTTAATTTAGCAAATCAAATAAAATGTATGTGTAATTGACTAAGTTGTTCTCGTTTTTTATTTTTTTTTATAAAATAAGCATGTAGATATACAATTTATGAATAAATAAAAGGTTTTATAAGATAAAAATGGTATATATTATTTTAAAAATCTATATAATAATACTTATGTAAAACGAAAAAGATATATCAATATATACTGGACATAATGTATATGTCAACCACATACAAATTTTGCAACACGATATATCTATGTATAGCGAATCATATAAAACGGATAAAAAATTAAAAGGCAGTAAATAAAATAAATAGATAAGTAAATAGTTTATTTATTTTATTATTAGAATTATTGTTATTATTCATCGTTTTTTTCGTTTTTTAGTTTATTAAAAATCATTTTCTTTTATATAGCATAATACACATATGTGTATATACAGTTGGTCCCATAAATATATATATGCACACATACCCAAACGTTTATATTGTTCAAATTAATCCACATTTTAAAAGGACATTTCATATATCAGGTCAAATATAAAATCGACATTAACATTATATATATGTTTTTTTTTTTTTAATTATTAAAATAGTTAATGAATATAAATTTAATTAAATGTAAAAATAAGACATAATATAATAATATAAATAATATGCATATGAATAAACCACATATTTCATATATATGATGTTTTATTATAATAACATAAATAGTGTGATGTTTATTAATTTATATGTACATATTTATAACCAAAATATATGAAAATATTTTGGAAAACATATCGAACCACACTTTTAGAATAAATCGATTTATTTTTTAAGATACTTAACACACCTTTGGTACCCATATTTATTTTTTGAACTTTATTCTATTATACTTTTATATATTTTTTTTTATTAATATGTTGTAAAATTAACTTCATATTATATGTAATCATAAGCTTAAAAATAATTTACCCATATTCATGTCGTAAATCAAAAAAATATCAACATATATATACACATACCTCTATATAGTAAATATTTGAATAAATAATCATGTGTAAGAAAAAAAAAAGGGAGTTTTATCTTTTTTTACATTTTTCCACAAATGGAAAACATAATATCAAATATATATTTTTTATCTAATAATATAAGGTTATAATTATTGACGCTATATCTATATTTTACTAAATGTCCCGCATGTAAAAATGTATATAATATATGTGTGTATAAGTAAAAACAAACATTAATAATATAAAATGTTTAAGGTCTATTACAATATGCTATTAGTTTTATATGTATATATTTTTAATATATGGTGATATAGCCCTTAGCACAATATCATCAACGAAATGAAGTTAATACAATACATTATATATTTGTGTGGATTATTGTTGTTTAATAATTTAAAAACTGAATAAACCCCTTAATAACAATCACATGTTATGTAAAATTAGAAAAAAGAATGCGTAAAATAATATAAATATGTATTATATTATCAAATGGATATATATTTATCTGATATATTATTAGAATAAATATGGATTATAGGAAAAGGGCAAATAGTTTATAATTTTTTATATAATTGTTTTTTTAATTTATGAAAAATTTCTTATCATTTTACTATTTTTTATAATAATATGTTCGATTTGCATAATTTTTACTTTTCAAGGATACAAAGAAAAATGTTGTAATGTATTTCTTTTCGTTTCTTTCTGTTTCTTTCTGCTTCTTTCTGCTTCTTGGTTATCATTATAATTAATTTATTCATCCATGTGTTGTAATTTCATGTAAAGAGTTTATTAAATCTATATTTGCAATATATAAAAATAACGAAAAATCTTTCTAATCGTTGTTTTGAATATTAATATTAATAATTAAATGATTTTAGTTTCCTTTTGTATTTTTTTTTTTGTTTTGGTTTCCTTTTAAATTTTAGATAAATATACATATTTTGAATTATTTGTATATTTTTATATACCATATTAAAACAGGGAAAAATACATAATAGGAAATTTGAGAAATATTCCGATGGTTTTGTTTGTATAATACACATATATCTAATATTCCACCAAAAACTATTTTATATTTTCACAAAATATGATCATATTTATTATATTACATATATTTTTTTATTATACCTTTACATATTTTTTACGAATGCTATATTTTTTATAGAAATTGCAAAAAGATAAAAATGAGATCGTAAAAAAATATATCTTTTATACTCATTTTAAATGAATATATATAAATACGTTCATATATTTGTGTACAATTTTTTTGAAACATTTTAATTAAAAATCATAAAAAAGTACCTACAATATACAGATTTATCACAATATACAGATTTATCACAATATACAGATTTATCACAATATACAGATTTATCACAATATACAGATTTATCACAATATACAGATTTATCACGATATACAGATTTATCTACAAATCTTATATATATTAAAACAAAATTCACCTTTTCAAGCATACAATTTTTTTTAACATTAATCTATATGCTTTAAAAAAAAACGTGTATTAACACCTTCACATATATATACACAAAGAGATATTGTGATACACATTTATTATATATAACATATGATGCTACTCAATTTAGATATCAATCAGAATTTTCGATGTTTGAAATTTTTAAAAAGCTCCCTTATACCAATGCTTTTTGACTCAATTCATTTATTACGACCTCGAAAACAAATGCAAAGGGTTGACCGTTGCAGGTCTTATATTAAAAAAATATAAACATTTATAAAATATAACTTTTGATCATTCCTTTCATGTGTATATTATAACAAATGTACATTTTTTAAATTTAATCTATGATCATATTGTTTCCCTCCTTTTATCGATTTTGCATTATATATTTAAAAAAAAAAAAAACTTTTAATATTTGTATGCAGGACAAAGAAACAATATAAAAATAGAAGACATTTCAGAGGCTATTATTACAGGTGGATGGGGTCTTATTAAAAGGAAAAATATATATTGTTAAAAACGTAGTTTAATGCGATTTATATATATCACTTAAGAGTAAAAATAAAGAAACTGTAAAAAGAATGTTCGAATTTCATTAAATAGCGAGAAATGACCAAACATTCCATAAAAAAATATTATAATTAAAATCGTCGGTATATGGTATTAATGCAATAGTTATTCATGTTATAGCTTAATATTATTGTGCATTGTTTATTGTATATATAATGTGGCTTTACGAAAATTAATTATTAAAAACCCTGAACAAATGCACACGTTCCTCCATAAGGTGAATAAAGCATATATGCATATGCATATGTATATATAGTATATGTATATATATTTGAACATGTGTTTAACATTTTTATAAAAACGTTTTGCCTTTTCATTTCCTACAAATTCATAGTTTATTTATTTGAAAAATTTACACGCAATTTTATTTAGTAAGTATACATATATTAACAGAGACATTTCATATTTTCCTCTAAATTTATATTTTCTTTTCGTCCTCTCTTTTTAAATATAAATATTTGTATAAATGATTTGTGTACATTTAATTAAATATAATAACTTGGAACAAAGACATTAATTTTTTATAGCATAATGTTAAAAACACTTATAAAAAAATTATGAAATGAAAGTATTCATAATATTTCGCAAAAAATGCATAATTAAAATACGCAATATATATGAATGCTTTAAAAAAAAAAATATGTCAATTTTATTACCCTAATGAAGATATAAATATTAATGTATATATTTTCTTGGGGATATTGAAGATCTTTCATTTGTTCTGTATATTATTTTTATTGTGAATTTTTTATTAATTTTTTGCCCTATATACATTTTTTATAAAAAAATTGACAATATTGATAGAAGCCTATAATTTGTGATATCATAATATAATTTTCATTTGACAATTAATATAATTTTTTTTTTTTCATAATAAAATATAAGCTAAATTTTTGTATTACAATTGTGTGTATTTTTTTTATTTAAAATAGCAAGAACAACTATCATTTGATCAATGGTACACTAATAAAATTTTAAAACGGAACCATTCTTTTTTTTTCTTCACGTATTGTATATAATTATACTTACGTCTATTAGATAATAAAGAAAAAAAATAGCTTTATGTATATTCCCTTTTAATTTATAAAGAATTTATATTATACTTATTTAACTGTGAAATATATATTTTCCATGAATATATAACCTTTCCTTTTTCTTTTTTATTAAATTCCCTGATAATCTTTTTTGCAATTATATTTCATGTAAATATACATAAGCATTTATAAAATTATACATATGTATAGCCCCACAATGTTATTTTATACTCAGTTTTAAAACTAATGATTATATGATCATATATGAATGCATATATATATATATATGATGTATACGTTTTGGTTTCCCTTTTTGAATAAAGGATTATAATAGATTCCTTTATTTTTGTTATGCATTTTTGGAATTGATTTTCTATTTGATTTCTTTGTTAGTTAGATGAAAATCATTATAATAAAATATTGTAACATGAAACTTAATGACAATTATATTTTTTTTAAGAGTTATATAATTTTATAAGTATTGTTTTTATTAAACTTAATAAATGGGAAAATATGTAAAATTTTACATTTGGCATTTACTAAGCTATAATATTTTTCAATAATCAAAAAAAAAAAATCATAGGTATATATATTCATAGTACCCTTTTAAAAAAATCACCATAAAATTTTATCCATTTTTAACTTAATGATATAATGAATGAAAAAGGTGACATTAACAAAAGGGCACTAGATATTAAAGGGAATGAAGAATCAATAAAAAAAATAAAAACTGGTGATGATGAAAAAGAATATGAGAAAAAAAACTCAAATGATGCTGAAAGTAAAATAGATAGTTCCTATTCTTTATATTTAGAATACCAAAAAGGAAGAAACAAGAATTTAAAAGACAATTTAGAGTATATAGAATTGTTAAAAAAAAATGCAAGAAGAAAATACTTGAAAGAAAGAGAAAAAGAAAAATTAGATATAACAAAAAAGTTGCTAGATGATGAACTATTATATAGCGCAATTAAATTAGACGAAAAGGATATTAAAGAATTGGAATTTTCTAAAAAAATTTATAATATATCAAAAGAAAATGTAAAATTAAGGGAAAAATTGCAAGAAAGTTATTACACCTATCAAGAAGATATTGATGAAAAATATAATGACATTATAGGAAATATATTACAACAAAATGATAATAATAATAATGCAGATCCATCTTTATATAACTATGATCAGCAAATAATTAATAAGGGGATAATGAAATTTGGCTCAGAAGCCATTCAAAAAAAAAATTTTACAACTGACTTTGTTTTTGATAATGATATTGATTATGCAAAGGATACAAATAGAGAAATAATAAAGGATAAAGATAAAGAAAAAGATAAAAATAGAGATAAGCATAAAAGTAAAGACAAAGAAAGGTATAAAGAAAGGGATAAAAAAAGTGAAAAAAAAAAATATAAAGAAAAACATGGAGAAAAATATTATAATAAACATCAAGTGAAAAGTGATAAATATAAAAAATATAGTAGTAGTGATGATAGCAATAGTAGTAATTCTGAAAAGATAAGCAAAAGTAAAAAAAATAAAACTGAAATAGAAAAGGAGAAAAAAAACAAGAAAGAAAACATAAAAAGGGGTGAAAGTGGTGATGAGCACAAATTATCAGAAATTAAAACTAGCCTAAATGATGCTGTAGAATTTGTTCATTTAGATAGTTTGTCTGGTATGAGTGAAAAAGAAAAAGAATTACAAAAACTTTTTGAAGATATCCAAAAAAATAAAGAAAAAAAAATGAAACAAATAATTAATGAAAGGAAAAGATTGCCTATATATAGTTATAGATATGATATATTGAAAGCCATAAAAAATAATAAAATTTTAATATTAGTTGGAGAAACAGGAAGTGGAAAAAGTACACAACTAACACAATATTTGTATGAATGTAAATATCACTTATATGGGAATATAATATGTACACAACCAAGAAGAATAGCTTGTATAGCTATAGCAAATAGAGTAGCTGATGAAATGAATGTAAAAGTAGGGAAAGAAGTTGGTTATGTTATAAGGTTTCAAAATAAAACAAGTGAAAATACAAAAGTTATATATATGACAGATGGTATGTTTTTACGCTTATTATTATATAATCCAACTTTAGACGGTATATCAGTTTTAATTGTTGATGAAGCTCATGAAAGAGCATTACATACAGATGTTATATTACCAATAATTAAAGATATATGTAATTTTAAAGAAAATATAAGAATTGTCATATCATCAGCAACGTTAGATGCTGAAAAGATTTCTTCCTATTTTAATTGTGCACCAATATTTTATGTACCAGGAAGAAAATATAATGTTGATATTTATTATACTATTAATAATGAAAGTAATTATTTATCTGCTATTGTTATAACTATATTACAAATTCATATAACACAAGGAAAAGGTGACATATTAGTTTTTTTACCTGGTCAATTTGAAATTGAATTAGTTCAACAAGAACTTGAAAGTAAATTAAATGAATTAGCTCCGAAATTTCGGAGCATGATTATATTACCTATTTATTCTTCTTTACCTGCTGAATGTCAATCACGTATATTTGAAGATATCGGAAATGAGGATGATATACAAAATGAAAATAATGACAACGATGATAAAAGTGACAAAAGTGACGATAAGAAAACTATCGATAATGAATATAAAAAAAATGAAGAAAATAAGTTAAGCACAATTTCAAATAATAATAAAAAAAAAAGTAATAATGAAAATGTTAAATTAGCTACAAATAATATACGAAGAAAAATTATACTTTCAACAAATATATGTGAAACTAGTATTACTATAGATAATATAATATATGTTATAGATTCAGGATTGTGTAAACAAAAAATATATAACCCTAATTCGGGTATCGAATCTTTAGTCACTTTACCATGTTCTAAAGCATCTGTTAATCAAAGAGCTGGTAGAGCTGGTAGAAAACAAGATGGAAAATGCTTTAGATTATTTACAAAAAAATCTTTTATTGATTTAAGTGATAATTCTATTCCAGAAATTCAACGCTGTGAAATTAGTAGTATGATATTATTATTAAAAAGTTTAGGAATGGATGATATTATTAATTTTGATTTTTTAGATCCACCGTCTCCGGTTGTTATAATAAAAGGACTTGAGCTTCTCTATTCATTGGGTGCATTAAATAATGAAGGAAATTTAACAAAAACTGGAAGAAAAATGGCTGAATTCCCAACAGATGTAAAATCGAGTAAAATGATTTTATCAGCATCGGAAAAATATAATTGTGTTGATGAAATATTAAGTATTACATCCATGTTAACTCATGCTAATAGTATTTTTTATATTCAAAAAGGAAAGGAAAAAGAAGCAGATAATGTTAAAAAATTTTTTATTATAGAAGGTGGTGGTGATTTTTTTATGTTTTTAAATATTTTTAAACAATGTGAAGAAAATAATTTCTCTACTTCGTATTGCTATGATCACTTTTTACAATATCATACACTTATTAAAATAAAGGATATAAAAACACAGCTAATTAGTATATGTGAAAAACTCGATTTACCAATAACTTCATGTGGAATAGAAAAACACGATTCTATATCTAATATCAAAAAATGTATAATAAGCGGTTTTTTTACTAATGCTGCTTTACCAATTAATAAAACCGAGCTTAAAATAATTAAATTAAATCAGGTTGTTAGTATATATCCAAGTTCGGTATTATCAAAAAAAAATATTATGGAGGAATATCACAATTCATGTATTATTTTTTATGAAGTTATTAAGATAAATAAGTCGTATATACGTTACAACATAAATGTGAATAAAGATCTTCTTTTTGAAATTGCATCCTTTTACTTTTTCACCAAAAATTAATGAAATCGTCAAAATGGAACTATCTATAAAATCTGGAAATGTATATATGACGAATATTGTAAAAATGAAGCATTGCAAAATCATATAATTATTTCATATGCCCTTAAATAAATATGTACACCCATATACCCACAACATGAAACTTTATAAATTCCGTTTGAAATTATTGGAGTAGTTTTGCCTACAAGCCTTAGTATTTTTGATGACATTATGGTGAATAAAATTTAAAAATAAAATATGGATATATAGGTTAAATTTTCCATTCAAATTATTTAATATATATATATATATTCATATTCATATTCGTCATGTTTACCTTTTATTAATTCAGTACTATTTTCTTTTTCATGTGTTTATTTTAAACATATACCTTTGGAACATATATCATATTTTTTTAATATAAAAAGTATGAAATATATGTTTATAATTTATTAACTTTTGTTTATATATTTACATAAATTAATTTTTTATATGAATCAGCGATGTTTTATCTTTTATATTTTATATTCGTTTCGATTTCATCATAATATACCGTATTTATGGATGTGTAATGAATATTGCGTTATAATTTTTATAACACTCTTCCTTTTTACAATTTTCTTTTAATCTTACCAACATTTGCTATTGTTATATTTACTCATTTGCGTTGTATATATATTACCCTTTTACATGTTTATCTGTTTATTTTTTATGTGTGCTTATATGCATTTGTTTATTTTCACATTTTATTTTATATTTGTTTTAGTTATATAAAATTATGTATTTACTAAATTAAAATTATGGCAAAACAAACCGAACTGCTTTTTTTCGGTATATAAAATATTTATTTGCCATGTTTTACATACGTAAATACGGAATCCTTTCGAGGGTTATAGGCAATTCGTTTGCCCATATGATATATGTGCTATATAGTTTTTTTATCTTTGTCTATACCAATATCAATATACATATATTTAGACAAAAGATTTAAGAACAAAAAAACTCATATATATGTCGAAATAATTATTCATTGTTATATTAAAATTGTTTTAATAAATAATTTAACTAATACGATGTTTTATAATATTAAAAAAAAAAAAAAAAATTAAGTTTATGACTAATTCATTTTTGTTTTGTAATATAAGCACAAATAAAATGTTACGAATATATTCCCCATAATATGGAAAATATTCTTAACATTCAAAATAAATAAAAAAATTATTATATACGTATACTTTAAAAAAAATGATGGGTAATAATAATATAAAATTTTATAGCTTCAAATTGTTGTCTTCAACATATTTATAACTATTATTATATCATAAGAAATATACTATAATAACATATACTTAAAAAATATATATATTATTTTTATTGAATTTTTCTTTAGACATTTCATAATAATATTTTTTTTTTTTAAATTTAATATTTATATTTAGTTGAATAATCCTTTGGTGATATGACTAAACCTCTTCCTTTTCTTGCACCTCTGAATATGGTTTCAACAATATCAATAAATTCTTGTTTATTATTCATAGGCCAATTAATTTTATTATTATTACCTGTACCTAAATCTATCATCATGTGTTTATTTCTATAAAAAAACATAACAGAAACTGGATCATACAATTCATACATTGTATTAAAATCAGGAACTTCGGTAATATCCACCAAATATATAACACAAAAATTTTTTATATCATCAGCTACTTTATATAGTAATTCATCCATTTTCATACAATCAGGATCGTAATCATGACCAAAACGAATACAAACTAATCGTTCATCTTCGTTTACTATAGCTTGATCAACTGCCCAACCACTATTTAAATGCTGAAGCATAAACGACATTTTCAAAAAAAATTTAAATTATATATATTTTTTTTTATTAACAAACAGTTATAATGTATTATTAATATTTATAAATACAGGATAGCAAATTTTATATTCCAATTAATGTATTTATTTAATGGTATTTAAATTATTTCATTTATTAATTACTATATCTTTGCATATTTAGAAAAAATAAATGTTTTAACATATATATATAATACGGTTTATTCGGCATCGTAAAACAATTCAAACATATATGTATTAATCAAACAGTGGTAATATAATTTTTTTTTGTTATCTTAAAAAAGTTAAAAAAAAGGACAAATATTTTTTAAATTATTATTTTTATACAAAAAGTGTTTAATTAAAAGAATGAAAAATAAAAATAAAAATAAAAACATATACTATATATATATTGACCTTTTTATTAGTTTTTAAATAGAATAAATTTACAAGACCATAAATTTATAAAATAACCTCTTAAATATACAAATTTTGTTTATTTCATCATATTCTATAATCTACAATATTTCCAATGTATTTTTTTTCGGCATATTATATCAGTATCTTTCATCCAAATTGTTAAAACAAACTTACGTAAAAACTTTATAATTTTGTTCATATTATAGTTGTATTTAACAATATATATTATATACAAATATATACCTGTTATAATATATAGCTATTTCAAGAATGTGATGTCTAACATTAAACGAGTATATCACCACATGACAACGATGATGATATTAAAGTATATATTTTTTTTTCCTTTAAAAAAAAATAAACTAAAAAAAAAATAATAAATGGGTAAAAATTATGTTATTGTTTTCCAACAAACACAATTAAATCATGAAACATACAATTTAATTTTAAATAATAATTCAATAAATTATAATATATATATTTTTTTTATCATAAATCATCTTTTAAAATAGAAACAGATATAAATAGAACTATAATTTTCGCTTACAACGAAAATTTCATCTTCATAAAGTTCTTTTATTTTTTTGTATATGTGTGTGTGTGCATTGAAACTTAAAAGTTCATTTAATTTTAATAACTCTAAATTGTTTAATATTTCATATCTATATAATATTTAAAATTGGAATTTTCTACATTTAAATTTTTGAATTATTTTATTGTAGAAAAATTATTATTATTATTTTTTTTTTATAATAAAGTAAGGTATTTTTCTTAAAAAAAATATTAAAATTATTTTTTTTTTTTTTTCGTTTTATCGAGCATGTGTAAAAAGTAAAAACGTTTACATGAGGAAAATATTATGAGTAACCTTCGCTGATCATATTTGCTCTAATTTTCCATTTTATAAATATTTACAAATCAATAATTATATATATAATATATTTTCATAAAGGATAAATTTGTAATATTTTTTTTCACTAGTTTTTAAAATATTTATATGGTGTGTTTAATTATAACTAATATTTTTTAAATAAAATTACACCTATAGTATAAAACACACATTTCTGTTTATTCATATACAGCATTGAATGTAGAATTTTCAAAAGAAGATAAATTCAAACATGTGTTAGTTTTTTTTTTTTTTTTGCTGCAATTCTATACATATATAAATCACCAAATTATAATATAAATATTTTTTTCAATATTTTACCATAAATATCTTATTTTTCATTTTATATCATTTATTTTATTTGCATTTGTATATATATATGTGTGTTCATTTGAAGAACATTGTTTCATCATATTCAAGCAAAATGTATATTTACACATTCTGCCTTTTCCATAATGATTAATATTTGCGTTTGTTTAAGTTTAAACTTTATTTCACACATTATATTGTGATTTTTTGATTTATTATTTTAATAAAAATGAGCGCAAAATGGCTATCTAATATATCACTTTTTAATTTCAATAAAACAAATAATAAACAAAATTTTGTAAGAAGCCGGAAACGGTTTCGTACAATTACATGGAAGTATGCCAAAACAATTGGACCGTTTGCTTCATTCATATATTTATTTAATCAAAGTATAGGATCAGGTATATTTAAAAGAAAAATAATTTATATGAAAATGTGTTCATCACTTAAACTCTATTATATATATATATTACCTAGTAATAATTTGTTTGTAATTTGTCTGTAGGCTTATTTGACATTCCAAGTTTAATTGATGAAGTAGGATGGATTCCAGTAATTTTCGGAAATCTGTTTGTATGCTCAGTTGCTGCTTTTTGCAGTTTAATGATTTTAAGAGCGATGACTATTATACCAAAAAACAAAAATTTTGAGCAAAGAATTGAATATAGTGCAGTTATAAAATATTTTATGTCGAATGAAAAATATAAATTTGTTTCCTTTTTATATCATTTAGGGAATATATGCAACAATATTTGTGGAATACTTGTTATATCGAAAATAATTGACATATTCATTATTAAAATATTTGGGTATACTATATTATTTGAAATATATCCTCAAATACAAATTAAAAAATGCTCCTTATCTTTTTTAGATGCTATGTTTAATGGTTACTACTACTCTAATACAGGAAATTATGAAACAATATTTATATGTGGATTTACTATAGGTTATATAATTAACGCAATAATATGTATACATCTTTCGTCAAAAGGATTAGAAGAAACGATAAACTATCAATATGTTGTTTTTATGATATTTATGAGTTCTTTTTTATATTTATCCATTTCTTCAACAATTTATTTACTTTCACATAATTATAATGACAGTCCAACACCAATTAAAAGCATAAATATGCATAACAATTTAATATTAAGTAGAGTCCACATAGAACCAGATTTAATAAAAAACTATCGCTCATATAATGAATTAAACCATTTTAAAAAAATACTACTGTTATGCAAAAACACAGTTTCTAGTGAGTGTCTAATTTCAAACAAAATTGAAAAAAACACCTTTTCAAATGGCTTATATGAATGGAATAATAATATAGATAAAAATGTAAGCGCGAAGAGCAATAACAATAGTAAGATTTTAAACAATTTCAACGAAAAAAATAATATTTTATATTCAAAAAACACTCCATTTTTCTGTTCATTTATGCGGTTAAACCATCTATATAAAAAAAAAACTTATATTTTTCGAAATAGCATTTTTTTCCTCACAGCGTTAAGTTGTTCTAAGAATTTAAAAATTAATAAAAGTATCAACATTTTATATTTTTATTATGTATATAAAATATATAATGAATTTTATATCAACAATTCCAACGCTCCAAACTCAGAAAAAATCAAACAATTTAATACGAACTCAGAAAATTTTATTGAAGAAGAATATTATAATAATTATAAAAATAATTTAACAAATAAATATAACAACTTTTCTAAAAATGAAAATAATGCAAACGACAACAAAAATAAGGAAAAGGAAATACAGAATAAAACATTCTTTGAAAAATTATACTTTATGATTAGTAAAATAGAAGGAATAAAAACATATTGTATGGGAAAAACATTCGCAAATTTTATTGATTCATATGGATTTGTTAGTAATATACCATCATGGGGAAATGAAATAACGGATGATGTTAATGTATCTAAATCTATATGGTTTACAGTTATATTTAGCAGCATTTTTTATTTTATTTTTGGTATAATATTTTGTTTAAATAATTCTTTTAAAAATATTAATACATCAGTTTTATATATTTTTAATTTAGTTGCTGTTGCCCCTAAAGTTATCACTGGCTCTATATCGATGCGTTATGATTTAATGAATTTAGACATATGTTCAGATGATGTAGCATTTTTTTTTGCTTGTATCGCTCCATTTTTATTAGCATGGTTATTTTCAAATGGTATATTATTTTCAAATGCATTTAATTATATAAGCTTAATATGTGGACTTTTTTGTAATTTTCTATCACCAGCATTTACTTATATATCAGCATGTGAAAGCAATGCCTCTTTTTATAAAAACCCCTTAAGAAAATATACAATCGTTAATAGAAAAAAAACAATACTTTCATCAAGCTCTGACATTCGAAAAGCTTTAGGGAATATAATTGACAAATTTGGAGATGATAATCATCATAATTTTCACATAGATCAAAATGATAACGAAAAAGAAAATGAGACACTAAAAAAAAGAGTAAGTAAATTTAATAGATCTTTGTCTTTAAACCAGTCTGAAATGTATGATAATTCAATGAACTCAAATAGTAATTCTGGAAGTTTTTTTATTTTTGAAAATGGGGAATATATACCTAAAAGTTATTCAAAAGACGATACTGATGTCACAAATTTTTCAAATAAATCATCTATTGAATTTAATCCATTACATGATAATTGTAGTTTAGTGGAAAAAAATGAAATTGTTATAAAGGAAGAGACCTTTGATAATATAACAAATAAAGAGACCAATAAAATTAAAAAAAAAAAAAAAGGAATAAGATTTTCAAGTGAAGTAAAAAATGATGATGAAGACAATATATATAATTCATATGAAAAAAAGGAAAAAGATAATATTTTAACAAAAGAAATCGAGGGTGAAAAAAATAATGACAAAAATAAATATCAAAAAGAATCCATTCCCTCCAAAAAAAAAGCAGTTTGTTTTTCAGAATCATTCA